>NC_085138.1:423713780-423863780 GCF_035046485.1 Aedes albopictus | reverse complement strand
AACAAAAACGATGCGAGCGCTACGGGTGGTCAGTTGGCCAGCTATCAAATTTTCAAATAGACCGTTAAATCGGTGTACGATGGGAATTATCAGAGTGTTACGTCTGTTTGTCTGTGAATTTACGATTCCTTATCTGCATGATAAAAATTTAATGCATTTTATATCTATGCTCTCTTCTGATTTTCATCAGATTTGTTACTTTTTTGATGAATTTTTGATTACGTTTTACAAAATTCAAGTTTTTCTCAACAAAACGGTCAAAAATATAAGTCCGTGAAATTGCCGCGAAATTCGCAATGGAAGCCCGCGAAATTTGAGATTTTTTTCCGCGAATTTCCATTGTCCCTACTTATGGGATTTCTTCAGCAATTTCTTAGGTAATTTCTCCAGGAATTCTTCCAGGGATTACTCTAGAAATTTCACCCGGAAATACTTTTCCAAGGATTCCTCTTAGAGATTTTAGAGGGATCCCGATTAGAAAATTGTAACAAAAATATAACATAATAATAACAAACCATAATATGTATAACTCATTGTGATAAAATCATGTTCAACATCCTGTTTAAAATACTATAACTCAATTATATCGCATTAGGTTCTTAATGTTGTTTGATAACTTATTGTAATATAATTTGTATTCGATGCTTCGGCATTAGGAAAATAAGGTAACAAAATTGTATCAAGTTTTGATAGAAACTAGTAATTCTGAAGTACACAGCAAATAATTTTGTAATATCCTGGCGCGTAATTTCTGCCGATGTAGCCATTTTTGAACGTAATTTCATTCGGTTACATCGTTTTCCAACATTTATCACACTCACTATGTACACCCTGGTTGGCACCGGAAAGTGTCAACAAACCCATTCCAGCAAACACTCAGAAGCTCTATCATATTTATCATCTATCTCCCATCTCGGCGAAATAGCCGTGAGGTAAGGGATACGCCTCACAATCCACGGATCGGTATACGAATCCATGCCAATATTTTACTTATATATGATTCATCAATCGTTCCGGTTCTAGCGATTGCTAGACCCAATTTCAAGCTACGGCGGCTAATTTGCTGTGTAGCATGGATGTAATTTGTACATCATTTTCACGACGCGACTGATGTGCATCGAAAATGATGTGATATTACAAGAATTTTTTTGCTGTGTAGCTTCAGGGGCGTTTCAAGACATTTCAGGCCAGGGCCGTATCAGGTGGTTTCAATTTCACCTTTAAATCATAGGGCATTTCAGTGGTGTTTCAAAAGATATTGTGATGGGGTCTCTAAAAATCCTCTGAAACTGCCTGAAATGCCTCCAAAATCCCCTTAAAACCCACATAAACTCCACGTAACGCACCTGAGACGCTCCGAAACTACCGAAAACGACTCCGTGACGCTTCTGAATCCCTCCAAAATTCCCATAACATAAAACCCTTTCGGACTTCATGTTACGCATCTGAGAACCACCGAAAACGCCTACGTATCGCTTCTGAATCCCACAGACAATGCTCTTTTTTTTTCTTCTAAACCATAGGGGGATAAATCTGCTCATCAGACACCCTAACAGGAAGGTTAGGGTAGTGTGGGGTTGAGGCCGTCTTCTACAATGCCGGTAGAAGCCAGGACTACTCTCTCCTCGACCCACTAAAACACATTCCTATGGTCGCCAAACCCTACGTCTCTCCGGAACCACCAAGAAGGTATTGCTTCAGAGAGGGGCTAGTGCATATCGCACCCTCAAGGTTAGCTGCCGTAGCCTAGCAGCAACGAACATCGATGACTCGCTCTGGAGAGTCCATCACGGTAGCCTGCTGGCGCTTAGCCAGTTTCCCGAGTGGTCCTCGCCACTCCCTTTGTCCTCGGAAGGCGGGCAGGGTCAACTCCGCCCGCGCCCTACTGCTGAGCGGACATCAAGAACTGATGCCCACATGCAACCCGATCTGACCTGCCCGCAAAGGAAGGGTATTACTACCCTTCAGGCCCTATCAGATGCATCCGTAGGTTGCAGACAGCAGGGTCTCACCTACCCCGACCCTTGCCGGGGACCCCTTTCCAACCGCGGGCTCAGATCCAACCCAGTAGACTGACGCCACGACAGCACCGCTACCGGGACTTCCTCTCCGCGGCCACTTAATCGCTGTAAGGGTCGATCTCGACCGCAGGGCACCGGTATGACCTACGAAGCCGACTTCGAACCCCTGGACCACCTCTTGTACTGCATCTGGACTAGCCATTCTCCGAGTCCACGCGCCACCTCCTCTGTAGCTCCCAGACGATATGAGTGATAGCCGTTGAAACGGCACTCCAGCTAATCTCATCCCTACACATTCTCTGGACCAAGTTGTCCGGAGTTGTGTCCTCCCCGCATGTGGCAAGCATGCGGTCACGCATTGTGCGAAAACGCGGGCACACGAACAAAACGTGTTCCACCGTTTCCTCTAAACCATTGCACACTGGGCATTCGGGAGAGTCCGCATGCCCGAAACGGTGTAGATACTGTCGGAAGCAACCATGACCTGTAAGGACCTGTGTCAGGTGGAATGAAACTTCCCCATGGCGCCTATTAATCCAACTATCTACCCTCGGTATCAACCTATGGGTCCACCTTCCTTTGGTGGAACTGTCCCACGCGCGCTGCCATTTGACCATAGAGGCCATCCTGACAGTCTTGCGTATGCCTCTTGTGCCGCGCATTTCGAAGCACTCCATGTCCTCACTGATAAGAATGCTGATGGGCACCATAGCAGTAATGACACAGAGAGCGTCGTGTGACACGGTACGGTACGCGCTTGCAACCCTCAGACACATAAGCCTGTAAGTACTTTCCAGCTTCCGTCGGTAGCATTCAGTACTTAGCGCGGTACCCCACGCCGGGCCGCCATACCTAAGTATGGACGTAGCAACACTAGCCAGAAGCTTGCGCTTACTGGCGTACACCGCTGAGCTATTGGACATCATCCGGGACAGTGCCGCAATAGCTGTGGAGGCTCTTTTACAGGCATAATCGACGTGGCTACCGAAGGTAAGCTTGTCGTCGATCATCACGCCCAAGTGCTTGACAGAGCGCTTCGACAGGATAGTGCACTCTCCTACACTGATCTCCGTCTGCTGCGCCGACTGCATGTTGTTAACAACCGTCACCTCTGTCTTGTGGTGAGCCAGCTCCAGTTTTCTGGACCGCATCCACGCCTCCACAACCTTGATCGAGTGGTTGGTAGTCAACTTCACCTCCTCGATCGTTTCACCGTAGACTTCGAGCGTAATATCGTCGGCAAATCCAACAATCACCACTCCCACTGGGTACTCTAACCTCAACACCTCGTCGTACATGACATTCCATAACACCGGACCCAGGATGGAACCTTGCGGGACTCCTGAGGTTATGTGAAAGCACTTCCGACCCACCTCCGTGTCGTAAACTAGTACGCGATTCTGGAAGTAGCTTCCGAGAATCTTGTACAAGTACTCCGGTATCCCCAGACGCAGGAGCGCATCGGCAATAGCAGCCCAACTGGCGCTATTAAATGCATTCCTTACATCCAGAGTCACTACCAGAGTTGGTCAACACCGAGGAGAATCGAAAGATAAGAGTATTTTTCTCACCCATCACGCACGGCTTGCTTGATGTAAATTTCTCTTCCAATTTTCATTCTTCTCTTATCACGCACTTTTGTGCATTTAGACAATAGAGAAAGAGTTTTCTCTTCTCATGCACCCGACAGTCAGAGAGCAATTTCGTGGTACGAACAAAGTGGCGAAAAAGGCTGTCAGACTAGTGTTTCCTACTACACATTGCGAAAATTCAATTTCAGCTTTTGAGACCGTTGATTGTGACCTTGATCAAGGCCTTGATCTATCAGTAGGTCAGCTCCAAAGGCACGACCTTTATCTAGCAGCATTCAACGTCTGTGGGCTTTTAAAATTTTCAAACGTCTCTCTCTCTACGTCAAGGTTTGCGTGGTTTATGGATTCGAATGAAAAACGGATAACCAACCTCGATAGGAGCTTGGGAATAGAAGAGCCATCCTGGGGGAAGTTCTTGGGAAGTAAATATTGTCTGTTAACACTGGCTTCCGTACGGTAGAAGTGGTCATTCCGATGTTTTAAGTAGAGGGTGGCAGTCAAGGTTGCATTTCGAATAACAGTGAGGAACACAAGAGCTCCACAGTTTTCCGGAAAACCCCGTGTGCTGATGTCGGACCCAGATAAACAAAAAAAAACACTCAGGTTGGACGTGAACTCGAAGACAAACAACGTCTCTTGGTCAGACGCCATTCAATTGTCAATTTTTTTCGACCGTTAGCCACGCACTTCTTGTTACCTAGTTTGTGTTGATGTCATGGCAACATATGCAGACTTCCAAGCGCAACGCTCGGAAGATAAGGAGAAGTACTGTGGGTGAGCAGTAACTGCTCTACACGCAATGAAATCCATAGTGCACTACGTTAGTTTCAATGTTTCACTTTTGATTGCGTGTGTTTTTCTCTTTTCACACCCAAGAGCATCAAGGCACACTTCTCTTGGCTGCATCAAAATCTTCACTTTTTAAACCGAAGTGTGAGAAATGACCAACTCTGGTCACTACCCCGCAGAAGCGAATTCCCCTCCTCTTAGGCTCGAGTGCTTTCTCGGTGGTTTTTGTAACCGACAAGATAGCGTCTACGGTGGACCTTCCCTTCCGGAAGCCATACTGGTTGCTCGAAAGACCATTTTCGCCCTCAGTGAACCTCAACATTCTATTGAGGATGATCTTTTCGAGCACCTTCCCCGCCGTGTCAATCAAGCATATTGGTCTATATGCCGACGGGTCTCCGGGTGGTTTCCCCGCCTTTGGCAATAGTACCAGGCTCTGCCTCTTCCAAGCTTCTGGGAAAACTCCCTCGTCCAGGCATTTCTGCATAGCAGACCTGAACATCTCGGGAGCTTCTGCAATAGCTACTTTTAAGGCCAGGTTCGGAACTCCGTCCGGACCTGAGGCCTTACCTACGCTAAGGGACTTAGCTATCCCCGCAAGTTCCACATCGGTGACCCTTTCCTCATCGCCAGCCCCAGTCCCCGGCTGTCCTACGAAAGGAGGCCAAGGACTAGGGTCATGACGCGGAAAAAGTCCTCCAATGATCCCCTCCAACATCTCTGGAGATTGCTCTGTAGGAGCCATCACACCTCTCGTCTTGGCCATAACGATCCTGTAGGCATCACCCCACGGGTTCGTATTGGCACTCTGACAGAGACCCTCAAAGCAGGCCTTTTTGCTTGCTCTTATCTCGGTCTTGAGCGCGGCTTTTGCAGCGGCGAACACCACCCGCCGTTCGTTTCGCTCTTCCTCTGATCGTGCTCGCTGCATCCGCCGCCTAGCCCGTAGGCAGGTGCGGTGCAGGTCCGCAATCGCGTCGGTCCACCAGTAAGCCGGTGGCCTCCCATTTCTAGGGTGGACTCGCCTAGGCATGGTCGCATCACACGCACGTGAGAGCACCGCTATCAGCTCGTCGCCGTCTAAACCGATTAAGTTTCGCTCACGGCGGAGCGCTTCCCTAAATACCTCTTCGTCGAAGTATGATGTCTTCCACCTACGAGGGCTTGGCCTTGGCCTAGCCGCCTCTTCTTCTATCCGCTGTCTGCTCCGTAACGCTTCCCGTAACCATTGCACACTGGGCCACGAGCGGGATCTAGCAAGTAAAAACCTCTAGCGTTTTGGGAGTACATTATTTTGAGTTGGTGTCTTCGGAGACTTGTATTTATTTTACCTGTACTTTTATGTGGTGATGAAAGTTAGTTGGTAATTTTGCCGCATAGGTGGCGCTGCGATACTAACTTTTTTATTTTACGTCCTAGAGGTTTCTCGTCTTCTGCAAAGTTGTAGAGCGTGCAAAAATAAGAAAAATCGCGGAAGACACCAAAGCTGTGTGACGTCAAATAACAAAGTTATACTAAAAATAGTAAAATTGACGTGAAAATCACGTTTTCGTTACTATTTTGAATGTTATTTGCAATATTATCAATTTTAACACTTCACAAGTGTAGATCAAAGTAGCCTGCGTCTAATGATAACAACTTTACAATTTTTCTGGACATTTAAAATTGGTGTTTGGTCAAAATAGTAAAAACTACTATGATTTTTACTAGCAGTCATTTTCAAAAAGTTGCAAATTTCGGCATAATTTGATGCTTGCTTCAAAATATACCACTCATGATCTATTAAATCTGAAAGGTTGCCGGAGGTATAATTTGTTGTATTTGAGATATCTTGTTTTTAAATATTGATGTTTTTTTACATTAATTATTTTGAAAGAGAAGCAATTCTTTATTCCGGAGTTGTCCTGTCATTAGATCCTCACGGATCACTTTTGCATTAAGAGTTTTATGTTACCCAACTTAAAATTAACGTTTTGTGTTCAATTGTCTTGCGTATTGACGTATTGAATCAACAGTGCACACATATTTATTGGCCTATTGAAAGAAAAAAATATAATGGTTTTTGACCCTGTCTGAGCGAAATACGTTAGTGCAAAACTCCGGTATACCAACACGTGGAATCAATAATTGTTTTTAGTTAACTCAACGTACATATGTTTCGATTGATATTGATTAAATTATGAAAAAAAACTTAGCTCATCAATGCCGTGTCAATATGTGTCACAGTGACTTAATTAGTAGAGCACTTGCCTATTGTATAAGAGTCGTGAATTCAAATCTCATCTTGAGCTGAGGATTTTTTTATAATTTAACCAATAACTTATTCACTTTTACGTACATATGTACGTTGAGTTAACTCAAAATCATAATTGACCACACGGATTGGTAAAACGAAGATTTGCACTTGCGTGAGTCGCTCACACAGGACCAAAAACCATTATAATTTCTTTCTTTCAATAGACCAATGAATATATGAGCACTGTCGATTCAATAAATTAATGCGCTAAACAATTGTAAGTAATCAGGGCGTTGGGTAAACATAAAACTCTTAATTGAAAAGTGATCCATTAGTATCTACTGGCAGGACAACTTTGGAATAAAGAATTGCTTCTCTTTCAAAATAATTTAGGTATGTATAAAAACATCAATATTTAAAAACAAGATATCTCAAAAACACCAAATTATACCTCCGGCAAACTTTCAGATTTAATAGATCATGAGTGGTATATTTTGAAGCAAGCATCAAATGTTGCCGAAATTTGCAACTCTTTGAAAAAACTGCTAGTAAAAATCATAGTAGTTTTTACTATTTTGACCAAAAACCCATTTTAAATGACTCAAAAAATAGTAAAGTTGTTATCATTAGACGCAGGCTTCTTTGATCTACAATTGTGAAGTGTTAAAATTGATAAATTTGCAAATAACATTCAAAATAGTAATGAAAACGTTATTTTCACGTCAATTTTACTATTTTAAGTATAACTTTGTTATTTGAAGTCACACAACTTTGGTGTCTTCGGCGACTTTTCTTATTTTTTTACGCTCTACAACTTTGCAGAAGACGGGAAACCTCTAGGACGTAAAACAAAAAAGTTAGTATCGCAGCGCCACCTATGCGGTAAAATTATCAACTAAATTTCTTCACCACATAAAAGTACAGGTAAAATAAATACAAGTCTCCGAAGACACCAACTCAAAAAAATGCACTCCCAAAACGCTAGAGGTTTTTACTTGCTAGATCCCGCTCGTGGCCCAGTGTGCATTGGTTCCTTATGTGAGTGAAGTAAGTCTGGCAATCACTTTATTTTGGATTTATGATGGTTCTAAAAACCTCTAATAATATATTTCACTTAAAATGTTACTTGGCTATTGAAGAAGTTGCGAATGCAACAGCCAATACTGTAAATATGCATCAAACAGGCACCCTCTTCAGCATCAACTGCCCAATAACCTCCATATCAGCCGGAGAACACACGCGGGAGAATGCTTCAACGCGCGCAATCAACCGAATCCGCTGATGTTGGGCACACTTTTAGTGCGATCACTTTTCATCTGCAGCGCGGAGGGGACGTGACACACCCCAGAACCATTCTCAAAGAACCTTGGCCTAAGCTCCGAAAGGGCACAACGCCACACGCCTGCTTCTGTAGCGTCGTCGTAGCACTACTGTGAACCACATAATTACACGTGACCATAACGCACAGGACCGGCGGCGACGCGGCGCGGCGCGGCACCCGCATAAATTGGAGAACGACTAGAACTACGTTTTTGGATGCTGTATCTGAATGTATGAGCCTCCAAAGTGGGCTAAATAACCGCGTCGAACAGCGCGAATGGCTGTGTGGACCGTCGCGCACCGAAATCGTAACTGACGGCGTCGTCGTTTGGTCGATTTTCGCGTGACTTTTTCGTGATTCGTCGCCGGCAACCAACCAACCGCTACACAGCAAATAATTTTGTAATATCCAGGCGCGTAATTTCTGGCGATGTATCCCATTTTAAACGTAATTTCACTCTGTTGCATCGTTTTTCAACAAGTATTACACTACACCCACAATGTACACCCTAGTTGGCATCGGAAAGTGTCAACAAACCCATTCCAGCAGATACCTGGAAGCAGTATCATATTTATCACCCACCTTCTAACTCGGTGAAATAGCCGAGAGGTAAGGGATATACCTCACAATCAACGGATCAGTGTACGAATCCATGCCAATATTTTACTTATATATGAATCATCTATCGTTCCGGTTCTAGCGATTGTTAGACCCTCTGTCAAGCTGCGGCGGCTTAGAGCTGCGTGAAAAGAATGTTATTTGTACATCACTTTTACGACGCGACTGATGTGCAGCGAAAATGATGTGATATCACAAGAAATTTTTTGCTGTGTAGCTGGGCTGCCTTGATCGGGTGATTTCGGCCGTTCCGTGGATGGAAGCATGGAAGTGTCTCTTTATCTAACTTTTTTTTTTGCTTCGTTTAAAATCGTTATCGCGTCGCGATGGTAGGTATACCTACCATAGATTGATATCTTATTTGGAAGGTGGAAAGCGACAACACAGAAAATCATGCCAAATAGCGAACAAAATCCCTTTCGCTTGTCCAAAGAAATAAGTGCATTCGGTTGGAATTGGGCGAGAGCGCGGGCGAGCATGGGCATTGGGCACCAAGCCGTAACTTCACGCCAAATTGATTTTGATTATCGATGCACTGGGTTTATTGGGCGGGATTGCACCATTGTAATGCAATGTTTAGGACCTGGGTGTAACATGTCAATCATGTGCTGATAGAAGAGAAACATCATTGATACTGGTTTAACCAAATAAGAGAACTGAGTTTGTCAGTTTTCTAGGTCATCAACAAACTCGAGGTGCGTAGGATATTTGTAACTTTGTATCAACTTTTTAACAGCAGATGTTCACATATGGTTAATTAAGAGGATGACAAGGTGTAGACTACAGTACATTGCAGTGCTGAAAATTTCATTTCGTCATATCTAAGTTCAATTACCTACAGCTCATTTTAGAACCTGAACCTGAGAATATGGTATATGAAAAACTTGTGCTGCTAGACCAGTTCTGCAAGAAAGTCACGGAAAAATCACTATTTTTCGAATATTTAAGGTAAATGTCACGGACTACCTGCCATTGATATTGACGGTGAATATCATTTGGCATTTTTCAAAGGTAGTCCGTGACATTCACCTGAAATATTCAAAAAATAGCTAATTTTCCGTGACTTACTTGCAGAACTGGTCTAGCCGCACAAGTTTTTCATAAACCACATTCTAGGTTCAGCTTCTAAAAAGAGCTGTAGGTGGTTGAATTTAGATATGACAAAATGAAATTTTCAGCACTGCAGTACATTTAACAAGTGGAAACATTAGTCCCAAATATCCGTGTGAAATTTAAGCATGAACTTATGCCTTAGAGATTCCACCATGAATTCTTGTTGAGATTTTTCCCGGTATTCCTTTTGGAAATTTTTCAGGAATACGTGGTGGGATTCCTTCATAGGTGCCTGCTGGTGTTTTTATAAAAATAGCTTCTTGGAATTCCTTCCAAAATTCCTGCTCGGATTCTTAAATAAATTTTTGCATGTATTCCTGCAGGATTCTTCCCAGGAACTTCTCTAGGGATATATTCACCAAATTCTGCAGGGATTTCTCCAATAATTCTTCCTGGTAGTGCTCATTGGGTTCATCCAGGAGTTCAGCTAGGCATGCTTTCTAAATTTCTTCTTAGTACCTATTCCTTCAGAAATTTCAGCTGGGATTCCTCCAAAAGTTCTATCAGAACATCTTCAGCTGTTTTTCTGAGTTTTCGATTTTTCTCAGTTATATGGATGCCCTCAGTTATCCATCCAGAATTCAACAATGCATCCTGACATCCCTAAAGGAATTTCTCCGGGACTCTGGATACATGATATTCCAATAGTGGTATTTCTTGGTATTGCTTAAGCAACTTCTCGTGTGAGCTCTTCCGGAATTCCTGCAGATATTCTTCTAGAGTTTCCTGCTGGCAATTCTCCTTGAATACGTCATTTCTGCTGGGCTTCCAAGAATTGCTGCAAATATTCCCCCAGACCTTTTTTCAGGAATTTTCCGTGGTTTTCTCCAGATTTTTTTATGGAATCCTGGAATGGAGCACTTCGAAGTGCAATCGCCTACACCAGTGTTTCCCAAACTTTTAGGAGGTATCGAGCTTGAGAAAAACATTTTCGCATCCTAAGAAGATTTAATTTTTCCATGATAAAAGGCTGAAAATATGCTTAGCGGAAGCATTAACAACTTGTTATGCAAATGCATTGATTGTCTGCATTAAAAAAAATCTGCATTATTGCATGTTAAACAATACATTTTGACATCATGCTTGTGCTATACATATTCTTGAACATAATCGAGCAAAACAGAACGGAATGTGAGCATTTACGAACACAACCAGATGGCTCTACACTGATCACCGCTTGCTGCTCCAACTTTTGATTGTTCACAACCACCACCTCAGTTTTGTGGTGAGCCAATTCCAGTTGCCTGGATCTCATCGACTCATCCACAACTACGATCGAGTGAGCTGCAGTCAGTTCCACTTCTTCGATCGATTCACCGTAGATTTCCAACGTAATGTCGTCATTAAAGCCGAGGATTGCCACTCCCACCGGGAACGTTAACCTCCAAAGCTAACAATCTGGACTTTGGGACAATTCAAATCAGTTCCGCCCCACTTCTGTATCGTAAACTTGTAGGGTCTTGTACCATTTGGGCAGGTGTACCTATTTTGGGCATTTGCTGCTATGACTAAGTCAATTTCAAACTAAATGATTTTTATTTTTGAAATAGGGTTAGATACTGTACGTATTTATTAGGTACAAAATTTACTTAGTTATCGCGACAAGTGCTCAAAATAGGTACACCTGCCCAAATGGTACATTACCCTACTCGACTCTGGAAGTAACTTCCGAGAATTTTGTATACTTAGTAACTACTGCACAGAAGCGACCTCCCTATTCTTAAGCCTGGAGCACATAGCGTCCGTTCCGTCGAGGTTTGCGTTCTTTTGACAGTTTTCCCATGGGAAATGTGTCAAACTACTGTCACGCACACGCAAACGTATGCATTGTGTGGGGCACTTTACGCTGGAACGCTATCTCGGCGGTCATTGTAACCGACAAGATAGCGTCTACGTTCGACCTCCTCTTCATGAAGCCGAACTGGTTGCTCGAGAGACCATTTACACCCTTGGTGTGTCTCATAGCATTGGGCAAATCTGGCTAAGACATCGATTTTTTGAATCGATTCGAATCGGATCAGCAAAATCGATTCACCGATTTAATGGAATGCTTTGAATCGATGTTTTCACATCGATTCGATTTTTATAATATTACAGAACTTTAAAACGATTCGTTTGCTGCATGTAGTTCAAGTTCATGGTATGTTTTATTTGTTTAAATGAATTCAATATCAAAATTTGAGGTTGCTGTTCGATGTGCATTCGCGACTCTGATTCGAAAATGAAAATAACGTTGAGACAGTGTATTCTGAAAAAAAAAAAATAATCGAAAGAAAAATCCTGAGATGCTGATTTTCCCCAGAACTCTGAGAAGTATTCCCATATAGTACTGAGATAAATTCCCGCAGACTCCTGAAAGAATTTCCCCTAGAATCTTTAAAGAGACTCCTCTAGAATTATGAGAGAGATTTCTTCAGAATGCTGAAAATGATTACACCAGAATCCTGAGCGACATTATTTACAAAATAAAGCAAGACTCTTCCGGTATCTTGGTAGGAATTCTCTCTGAATTCTATTAAGGATTCCCCTAGACTCCTGAGAGAGATTACTCCATATCTGAAGGTTTGTCTCAAAGCCCCGTGAGGAATTCTCCCAGTATCATGTGATAGATTGTCTTAGAATCCTAAGAGAAGCTTTCCTTTGGCCCTTTGGGATTCTCCCAATATGTTCCAGAATCCAAAAATGGATTATACTAGAATCCTAAGATAAATTTTCCCAGAACCCTGAGAGGAATTCCAAGAGCGATTCTCCCACATTATTGAGATAAATTCATCTAGAATACTGAGGGAGATTCTCACAAAAAAAGATTTTCGGAATTCTGAGATGAATTCCACTATAAACTTAAAAGAAATTACCCAGAATCCTGGAAAGGGTAGCTTAGAACCTCAAGAAGGATTACTCCAGAATCCTGAAAAAGATTCCCTCAAAATACTGGGCAGGATTGCCAAAGAAACCTGAGATATACTCTCGCAGAATTCTTGGAAATAGTGTTCCCCCAAAATCCTGAGACGAATTCCTCCAGAATCCTTTTAAATATTCTCCCAGAATTCCCCTAAAATCCTGTTTAGAACCCTTAAGAATGCTGAGAATAATTCTGCCAGAATATCGAAAGGTATTCCCCAAAATTCTACGAGTAATTCCTCAAGAATCCTGAGAGAGATCATATGAGGGTTTCTTCAAGATTCTTAAGAGATATATATGTAGAAATCTAAGAAGCATTTTTCCGAAAATCTTATCTGATTCTTCCTGGAAGAGATTACGAAAACATTTAAACTGGACTTCCCCAGCATCTTGAGAAGGATCTTCTAGAATACCTCCAACATAAAACAGAAAAATTAACGCAGATTTCTAAAAGACATTCCACCAGAATCTTTGAAATGACTCCCCTAAACTCCTGAAAGGGATTGTCTCAGAAATACTCTCAGTATTCCTCAGATTCCTCTAGAGTACTTTAAATTATTACACCTGAATTTCATGAGAATCTTCCTCTAATCTTGTCAGGGATTTTCCCTGATCACTAAGAGGGACTCTCCCAGAATCTTGAAAGGGTTTTCTGGGAACAATTTCCAGATTATAGAAAACAGAATCCTTCTAGGATTCTCGTAGAATACTGAGAAGGATTTCTTCCCAACCCTTAGAGGAATCACAAAATCTATGCGAATTACAAAATCCATTTTTTTTTCTAGAGAATTCTATCCAGAATCTCGTGAGAGATTCTTCAATAATTAATAATTCAAACAAAAAACGTGTTAAGAATCCATGAAAAATATAGCCCCAGAATATCAAGGATTTTCCAGAATCATAAGACAAATTCCCCAGAATCTTGAGAGAAATTTTCCCAGAATCCTGACGGGGATTACCCCAGAAAGACGAATTTTCAGAGAATCTTGGGAAGATCCGCAGAATACTTAGTGATATTCCCCAGAATCCACAATGGATCTAACGCAGAATCCTACCTGAAAAGAATATCTCTAGAATCCTGTGTGGAATTCCCCCAGAATCCTAAGAAATATTCCCCCAGAATTCTGAGATGAACTTCGCCACAGTTCTGAGAATGCTGAGTATGATTCTTCAAGAAGTCTGAGAGGAGTTCCTGAGAATGCTGAGAAAGATTTCCTCAGAATTCTGAGTGGGGTACTTCAGTTTTCTGAAAAAGATTCTCTCGGAATATTTTATAGAAATTCTTCTAGAATCCTGAGGGATTCCGTAAGATTCCCGAGATTGATTCTCCCTGAATCCTGTGACGGATTGCCTCAGAATGCTGAGAGACGTTTATCCTCGGGATTCTTCCAGAATGCTTGGACGGATATCCCCAAAACTCCCTGGCGGATTCTTGCAGAATCCTGAGAGGGATTCTCCTAGAATCCTGAGAGAAATTCTGCTGCAGTATTGAAAGACATCCCATTAGAATCCTGAAAGAGATTACCTCACAACCCTGAGAGAGATCCTCCACATTACTAAGAAAAAATCAAACCTGTTAGGGATTCTCAAAAAAAAAGTTCGAAGCCTAGAGATGGACTGACCTAGGTTCCTTAGAAATATGCGCTAGAACCATGAAAGGGTCTAGAATGAGAATTCTTTTAGCATCCTGAGAAAAATTCACTTAGACTCCTGGGAGGGATTGCCCAAGAAACCTGAGATATACAGGTATGCCTCGATTGAGTGGACCCTAGATTACATAGACCCTCGATTTTATGTACTTCTATTTTATGAACATTTTATCAATGGTTGAATTCTACAGTGGATTCTAAAAAAAAGTAATTTAATATTTTTGAATCGAAAGAAAAATCGATTGTAAAAAATCGATTCGGTCGATTTTGTGGAGCTTCAACATCGATTCAAAAAATCGATTAATCGGAACAAAAACATCGATGTTGCGAACATCGATTCAAAATTGCCCTACGCTAGTCTCAACCTTCTGTTGAGGATGATCTTCTCGAGCACCTTCCCCGCCGTGTCGATCAAGCTTGTTGGTCTGACATATCTCCGGGTAGTTTCCGCACCTTTTGCCAGGCTTTGACGCTTCCAAAGCTCTGGGAAAACTTCCTCGTCCAGACATTTCTGCATAGCAGATCTGAACATCCCGGGAGCCTCTGCAATAGCTACTTTAAAGGCCAGGTTAGGAGCTCTGTCCGGACCTGGGGTCCTACCTACGCCGAGGGACTTCTCTATGCCCAGAAGTTTCTCATCAGTGACTCTCTCCTCATCGCCAACCCTAGTTATCAGCTGTCCGACGAAAGGAGATCAATGACTAGGATCATGACGAGAGAAAAGCTCCCGATGATTCCCTCCAACATCTCTGGAGCCTGCTCTGTAGTGGCCATTACAGCTCTTGTCTTAGCCATCACGACCCCGCAGATTCGCATTGGTACTGTAAGTTGGTTAACTAGTTGTCAATGGTCCACATTTGGGAAAGCTCGGACTATTCTACATGAAGTAGGAAAGTTTCTGGTAAAAGGCATAATTATTCGTTAGCCAACTTTTACTTCCGTTTCTCTGTGCTTGTACGTTTCAATCAGGGCGTGTTATGCATCTTTATCGAGCGCAGCCGGAGCTCACCACTACTAATCGAGCAAAATAACTGTCAACATTCAAATTGAAACAGTTTTGCAAAGCAAATATTGTATTCGAATACAGGTCGGACTCGATTATCCGGAGTCGGGTTCTGATGCTTCTCAAACATATATCTGGGGAATGAAATGCTCTATGGAGCTGAAATTTTGACATTTTGTCAAGCCATCTTTGATTAGTGATCAGGCAAATTTTGGGAAGCGCGAGAACCTGACTCCGGATAATCGAGTCCGACCAGTAATATGATCGCAAATTGTAAACAGTATACTATCTGGAGGACGACGCCCCTTGGACCCTGTGAAGAGGAGCAAGAAAGAAAAAAAGCAGTCAGGTAGAGCAGTTGACAGCTGGGAGGGCTACAAGGGTGACTTGATGATATATTAAGAATGATGAGTATAAATACTCGAATTCGGGGCTTTCGAGCGACGAAGAGCTATACCAAGCTCACGAATCTGGTAGCCGATGTACACAGCGTCAGCATCAGATATACTCGTTGCGGTGAAATGATCCTTAACGTCCTTGACGTTAAGCAGGACACCACTTACAAGGCCTGCAAACGTCTGGTGTGGCGTCAAGTGACTCTGCCTGCAGTGTAAAAACATGGATGAGATAAGGACACGGAGAAGCTCGTTATGGCACTGTGGCAACAGTGCAAAGTTCAGTTGGCCACCGTTTGACTGCAGCAGGTGACCACGATTTGGTTCCCGTTGACGGATGCTAAGGTGTCCATGCGAGTTGGAAGCTCAAGGTGGATTGATCCATGTACTCGTTGACCACATAGAATAAACCACCGCGGACGCCTGTACTTTTCTGTCCATAATCTCTAATTTGGAAAATGGCTGCGCCCGTAGGAAAAGTTCGCGGCCATTTCATACATTAACGAACCCGAAGGGTGACGTCAACAGGAACATGATGGCTAAAAAACCCGAGGTGTAAATGGATCCCACCGTGCAATTTCTAGAGACATTGGAAGGGTTCTTCTCGTATTATGATCCGAGTCCTTGGCTTCCTTTCATAGGACCGTTAGAGACTAGGGCGTGTGATGATGGAATTTTCCATCATCATCCGATTGATGGGATTGCAAAATGTCTTAGCGTAGGGCCCCAAGTCTGGATGAAATAACGAGCCAGGCCTCAAAAGTGATTATAAAGTCTTCCGAAATGTTGTTCAGATCTGCTATACAAAAATGTCTGGACGATGGAGTGTTCCTAGAGGTTAGGAAGCAGCACAACCTGGTCCTGTTGCCAGGAATACAGGCCGTCGGAATACAGACCACAATGCTTGCTCGACACGCCGGGGAAGGTGCAGGAGAAGATCATTATCAACGGAATGTAGAGATACATCGAGCGTATAGATGGTCTTTCGAATAACCAGATCGGATTCCGGCAGTATATGCTGGTATGCGACACAGTGGTGGATCGAAAGCGCTTTCGCATAACCTCAGCAGTTCTGTAAGAATCCATTCTGGGTTCTGGATCATGTTTAAGATTAGAATCAGTTTTTATGTCAACGAAATAAAGCATGATGTATTCAGAACTCATATAACTGCGTTTTTTTTTATTATCACAGTGTACACGAGGCGCACGATACGGTAAATGGTGCATCATGTCCATGGGCAACATGTCTTTATCAACGAAGCCACCTAGGTATGATAATTTCAATTTCAAAAAGTACACCGGAAAAGATGAATCATTCCTGAACAAGTTCAGGGCAACGATTAATGTTATTTGATAAGAATTGATTTAAGCTTGTGTATACTTTTGCTGAGTAATTATTCAACTGTGAACCCACACACTCTTTCAAAATGCCTTTAAAAACATTGTCTCCGCAGTAGAAACTCTGACCAAGTTTCATTCATTACCATAATGATCGATTACCGCGAACAAGCGCGGGCTAAATCGAATCGCAATTCATTAACAGGCCCTGACAGGACGGTCGCCATGTAACTTCGCTGAAGGTAATGCACAAATTTGTGTCATTTGGAGGTTTTGAATTCGCGACGAAGTTTGTCGCCTCGATGAACGCGCCGCGTCGCCGAGATGCCAAATCGAATCTGGATGTGATTTGTGCCTTCAAATTAGATCTGTGATCGATTCGATCTGGTGGCATGACAGTGTACAACAGAGATACAAAACATGGGGAGCGTGTGTACGCATGCAGTTAAATTTAGACATGTTGATGCAAAAGAATACACAAAAAATCGGAAAAGTTTACGCAAACGAAGAAGTAAACGCGATCGGGGAATGAGGAGGAAAAACTTGAAATCTATAGATGATTGAACCCTCAAGGCCAAAGAAAGACTATAATAGCGTCAGTGGTGATTTGTTTTAATATTTTATTTATTTTACTTTATTTATTTATTTTTTGGATCATGGTGTGAATCTATTGACTTGATCTAATCTGATTTGCTTGATGTGTTGTGATTGATTATGTTCGTTCAATAACCGAAATGTTTTTACTCGTTTTGACAAATCACTTGTCCATTCAAGTAAAAAAGTTTCCAAGTCATGCTAATCGCAAAGCCGTCGCCCATTGTGACACGTCGAAGTGATTTCCCGGTTTTAATGCACTGCTAACTGCAAACATTACTTAAAATGAAAAAGAAAAAAAAACGAGATAATGCGACTTAATTTGAGGCAACATTATGTTTTATTGATTGCAACAATATAACGACGACAGTCGATCTTGCGCGTGCTTGGAATTCCAAACTTTCGCGCCGAACGATGCCAATCTCTTCGTATTTTGCAACTTATTAAGATGTATATCTTAGACATAATTCAATTAACGTTCCAATTACCCACTGCTGAAGGCAGGTATTTGAAATTGAACGGTGGGAAGTTATTTCATAATTCCGACCAAAAAAACGGCCGATTGAATCAGTTTGTTTATGCAATTCCAGCCAGCGGCCTTCATTATTCTCCCGGACGATTTTGGACCAACCTCAACGCAACCCAGGTGGCAAACTTTGATTCAATACGATAAAATAAATTGTTTCATTTCGGCGGCGGCAACATTATTGTCTCATTAGCGCCAGTCAGTGGGAAGCTTGAAGCCCGCCCGCAGAAATGAGCGGCATACCAATCTCCGATCCATCTAGATGGTGCGGTGCAGTTCGATTTGAAGGAGCTAGTTTTCACTCTGAATGCTTCATTTTTTGTTTTGATTTTTGGAGTGTGCTTCTCCTGTACAGAGACTAAACAAGCCAGTCACTTTCGTTGTAGATTGCTCGATCCAATTGGGAAAACTATTTCCTCTCTGTACAGAGTGGTGGAATGAAGTGCAAACTAGCGAAGCACGTGCTTGGGTTGAATAGTTAGTCTAATTTTGGAGTACTTTTCAACGTTCATAGTTTAACGCTTGAATTGTAAGGATTAAGTACAATGCAGAAATATGGGGAATGTAGGTGACATCGTTAATACTGTAACTAAAAAAACACACAATCAGTGTCTAGTCTAGTTTAGTCAGAATACGCATACACAGCCATTCATTGGAATCCTGAAAATTTTCTGGCTATCATTAGAACTTGGTATTAAAGGGTGATACGGTCAAAATTTGGCCACACATTTTTATTCATAACTTTAGACTGCGTACACCAAAACAGCTGATTTTTGGACCAGTAATGCTACATTATATGTAGCTTATACCATAAAATTTTCTTCAAAATCGATTGAGTATTGGTTGATACATAGACAAAACCATCGACCTACCTTTTTAAAATTTTGTACAAAGGCGCTCCATAGTAAATTTCGGAAATTTAAGGTCAATAAAGCACAATTTTGATTATAGAACTACCAATACTGCTCCGATTTTTATCAAAATTTTACAGTATAGTACTATTATGCAAATACGTTCTTAGTAAAATTTTGAGCCATTTTGTATGAATACTTTCAAAGTTGTAGCAGTTTGAATATGAAAAAAACTGACCGGGTGCCACTTAAGCAAATATAACTTTGTAACGGCTGGATCAAATTGAATGAAATTTTTACACAACATTTTGATATGCATACTTCGCATACAGAAAAATTTTCATTGAAATCGGTTAAGTATCTCTGGCTCTATAAATAAAACAGTAAAAATGTGTGAATCCTCTTTGCACAAAATTTTAAAATTGCGGATCTCAGGGTTCAACAATATCTCCGCAAATACTAGACCGATTTTGATGAAAATTTTATGGTACAAGCTACATATAATGTACCATTACTGATTCAAAAATCAGCTGTTTTGGTATACGCAATCTAAAGTTCTGAAAAAAATTGTGTGACCAAAATTTGACTTGACTTGAAAAAATTTGACAAAATTTGACCACCTAAACAAATATAACTTTGTAACGGCTAGATCAAATTGAATGAAATTTTTACACAACATTTTGATATGTATACTTTACACACAGAAAAATTTTCATTGAAATTGGTTCAGTATTTCTGGTTCTATAAAAAAAAGAGTAAAAATGTGTTCTTATTTTTTAATCCTCTTTGTACAAAATTTTAAAATTGCAGTTTTCAGGATTCACAATATCTCCGCAAATACTAAACCGATTTTGATAAAAATTTTATGGTATAAGCTACATATAATGTACCATTACTGGTCAAAAAATCAGCTGTTTTGGTGTACGCACTCTCAAGTTATGTAACAAATTGTGTGACCAAATTTTGACCGTATCACCCTTTATACTGCAGCATCGGGCTTGGAAGCGGCTAGGACTGCTGTGCAGTACTGTAATAAATCTTGTAGAAATCAAATTACAACATAATTCTATACTGAAATCATAGAACGAAAATAGATTGTAACAACCGTATGTAGAGCTTGAGCTTGATTGACCGCCCGTGGATGCTACTCCAGTATCGCCAGACCAGCTGCACTCACACAAGGACCAATGAGATAACTGCCGGGGACTAGCAGGCATCTTCAGTGTGTGAGCGTTGATGATCTTCTATTTTAAGGCGACAATGGCGCCTGCCACGTCAGGTTGCAGGTCAATATGGGGAAGGGGTAAGGAAGTGATGATTGCAATCGTTTGTATCCACATCTGGCCGAATATACCTCTGCGCCAGCACAAATTCATGCGGATGTTGGAGTGTTGGTGGGAATTGGTTGGCAGAAGGTTCACACATTGGTGTGTGGATACCAGGGCAAGGTGATAGAATTGTGTGTGTGTGTGTGTGTGTGTGTGTGTGTGTGTGTGTGTGTGTGTGTGTGTGTGTGTGTGTGTGTGTGTGTTTTTTATTATTTTTGAAGATGTGCGGCACAGTTCGCTTGATTGCATAACTTGTAGGCGTTTTCTAATAGGATTGTGACACTTTGCTGTGAAAGTTTGGAAGGAAGGGAAACGGCTTTTTCAACCCGTTTCTGTTCTAGCGACGGCTATGAACATATTTATATACATGAGTTGTATATATAGAGAGCAGAGAGAAAGTATATAGAAAGATACAAAGTAGGAGGAAAGGGACGGGCCAGGGATTGAACCCAGGACCTTCTGCATATAAATCCAGTGAATCAAAATTCAACCATCGCGCAACAATAATGACAATGTCGCAACCTGTGTTTGTTGCGACAATCCACCCAATGCGACATAAGTTTGTCCCAACTTGAAAATAATAGGATTAACATCGCACACCACTAGTTGAGAGATTTTTAAGCCTTGCATTGCGATTTTCGAACGGTAACTTCGAGTCGGTAAACACTGCAACTCTACTGAAGATCTATCATCAAACAGTTTCGACTTTGGGTTAGGAATAAATGATTATTCACGAGCTGAGAGAGAGGAGACAGCTCACTGACAACCACGATGTTTACATTTCTTCTTCTTATTTCTTTTTACGATTTTGTGCGCTGCACAATGGTTTGTAAATATATTCTTGGCCAAAAATGATTTGAATATTGAGTTCACTGCGACAGAGCATAGCAAATGAATGCATTCGAAACGCTGGTTGAGGAAAACTGGCCATCATAATTTTATCTTTTTTAATTGCAACAAACGGAGCAAAACTTCAATAAGATCTATTGAATATTTGGCCACTCTACACCATCAATGTGCGATTTTCAGTTCGGTTTTCGGTGACAGTTTGTGACAGGTCCTCCTTGACATTAAGTAGCACGCAATCGAAGCCAGCTGTCTTCTCTCTCTCAGTTCACGAGTTGAAAAGTACGCAACAAATTCAGGTTCCGTTTTGTCTGCAACAAAATTTTTCGAGATCATGTCATTATCTGTTACCAGTAGGGATAAAGAGTAATCGTCGCGCCTTCTTTGTTGCTTGTTTTGTGCCTCTTTTGTCTGACAATTCTCTTCACTGTATAAATCAGAAGCGGTAGCCATCAGACCACCAAGCCCGTCTCGTAACAACCGTATGTAGATTAACAAAAGTTAATGTCACTGCTTGCTCCTCAATTTTGGAAAACCCGATGAACGGTAAGCAGAAAAATAGTCTATGACGATATCTGAACCGGTGGTGTTCCGGAACCGGTTCCGGGTGTCCCGCCGGAAGTGGCCAATTATAAAAGTGAACCAAACCCATGCATGCGACACATCCAACCGCGGCATTTTCGAAAACCTGATGAACGATAAGCATGAATATAGTCTCAGACTAAATCTGAACCAGTTGTGGTCGGGAACTAGTTCCGGATGTCCCGCCGGAAGTGGTCAAATATAGAAGTGAAAGAAAACCGTGCACGTGAAAAAGCGGCATTTTCAAAAACCTGATGAACAATAAGCAGGATAATATTCTCAGACCATATCTGAACCGGGTGTGATTCGGAACCGGTTCCGGGTGTTCCGCCGAAGATGGCCAAATTTAAAAGTGAACCAAACCCATGCATGCGACACATCAACCAGTGGCTTTTTCGATGACCTGATGAACAGTCAACAGGAAAATATTCTCAGGTCATATCTGAACCGATAGTGTTCCGGATGTCCCACCGGAAGTGGTCAAATATAAATGTGAACCAAACCTGTGTTTACGATACATCAAATCACGGCTTTTTTGATAACCTGCTGAATGCTTAGCAAGAAAATAGGCTCAGACCATACTTTGGAAAACCAGTAGTGTTCCGGAATCGGTTCCGGGTGTCCTGCTGGAAACGCATGTATGCGGCACAATAAATAGCGGCTTCTCGATAACGTGAAGAACGAACAACAACAAAATGATCTCAGACCACCTCTAAAGACTTCCGGTAGTGTTCCGAATCCAGTTCTGGGTGTTCCGCTGGAAGTGGTCAAACATAAAAGTTAACCAAACCCATGCAGACCACATAAGGAACAATCGGTACAGTTCCTGGACTGGTTCTGGGTGTCCCGCTGGAAGTGGTAAAATTTAAAATTGAACCAAACCCATGCATGTGGATGTGGTATCGTAAAACGCCGCCATTTCGTCACTTTTAATAAACTTTTAATTCGATAAACTAGCCACCCTACAAAATCTTGTTCATTGCCATTTGGAAATTCTTTTTTAGTTTTTGTTCTGATTGTCGGATTTGTTTATGAACACAAATCCTAAAGATATTGTGGTGGTACGAAGGTTGTTTTTTTTTCTACGTTTGTTAGATTCCGGAGTTCCAGGCGGATCAGGTGTTGGATAGTACACAATTTTAACTTCGGGAACTAGCAGCTGCATGAGGATCTGCCGCATGTGTGAATATCAGCACATTATCGTATCATTTTCATTTACAGTGTAGATCGCTTTGACATTTGAACATTTTTTTAATTTGGCCAATTTCGAATGAGTGGGGTACGAATTAAGAAGTGTCGAATGGGCGGGGTAAGATGTTACATGAAATAGAAGCTTTTTCGATAACCTGATGAGCGATTCGTAACAACATAGTCTCGAACCACATTTGAGACAACCGGTAGTGTCCTGGAACTAGTTCCGGGTGTCCCGCCTGAAGTGGTCAAATATAACAGTGATCCAAACCCATGCATGCGATACATAAAACCACGGCTTTTTTTAACCTGCGAAACGGTTAGCAAGAAAATAGGCTCAGACCATATTAGAGACTACCGGTAGGGTTACAGAACCAGCATTTGGTGCTTCGCCTGCACTACGAAAGTGAACAAAATCAATGCAAGCGATAAATATGTATTAGAGAACAAAATCTTGACTAAATTAAAGCCACATACAAACAAACGTCTCACTCTACTTTTTACCTATTTTTTATGGTTTCAACGGTTCATTCAAATATTCATCAGTTCGCGAATTGGATGCTTAAGGACAGACTTGTTAGAATCCCAAAATGGGCGCCACAATGGCCGACTTTGGCAGCTACTCACGATTTCGAGCGCACAAATCTCTTCGTAAACGAGGGTACCTGAACTTCTTATCTGAAGCTTATTACAAGTGAGCAAGAACAGAAAAAAATAAAATACACTGTTGTTTGAAGCTTGCTTATTGAGGTTTGTGCATCTGAAGTTCTGATGCACTGTTGAAGCGGGATTTCAAGACGCTTGTGTTTGTCCTTAAGGCGCTCGCACCGTTTTTGTTCATGTTTAAAGTAACGACTAATCTATCCTTAATTACCACAATGTTTGACGTTTACTCACTAACTCCATCCAGCTGGCGATTTTCGGAACGCAGCCTTATTAGCATTGGGCGATTATGTTTCGTGACGACGAATTGCTTTTCTAAATAAAGTATTCTCAGAATTTAGGAACACTTTGGCTTACGTCGACGGAAAGATCATGAGAGCATATTTTACGAGAAAGGCACTATCATTATTTTTTTTACTTTCTTTGTATTCATGAACTTTATTTTAGAGCTAATTCTTTACACAATTTATCGACACAAGAAAACAACAGAAATAAAGCTCCATACTAAAACAAGTGGAATATTTATTCTTATTTGCCATTATTGTACACAAAAACTTCCTTAAGAACATTCAAACCATTAAGAATTTTTACTTATAAAATATTATCAGAATACTCCTCTTATCATTAAAAGCACTTCCCGGCATAGCAATAATTCACAGACAGAAAATATCACTTTCGTTCATGGTTTCGTTTTCTCTTCAGAAACTTTGCTTTACTTAATCTCAAATGAATAGATGCATTAGAAGAGTTTACTTTACTGGGACACTAATCACAATATCTCATCCATTCCATGAAATACACCAAAAGCACACTATACAGCAACGCTTTCGTCGTTTTGCTTCCAACGGACTCTGGGTCTGGTCAGTGGGCAGCTCTCCAAATGGTGAATTCTGATCTACTGATAATTCGAATGGGCCATTACTAGAGGCGTCCACTTCTTCGCTAGGTGCAGCCAATCCTCCGGAGAACATGGTTAAGAAAATTAAACCAATGCATAGTAGCACGAGAAATTTCATGACGAAGCTTGTTTTCATTCTTTTGATTCATACTAACTGCAGTAGCTAACAATCATCTGCTTTATTTATACCTTTTCGTTACATATTTGATGACAAATAAAATTGGTGTGGAATCACATTTTCAAGTGGCGCCACTTGAAAGGAACAATATAAGGTAGCTGCATGAATCAATTCATCGATAATGCTCCCGTACGGCGTACTTTACGCCAAGCTTACACATAAAATACGTACAAATTGAAACTTTAACGAGTATTATTCTGTGGAATTTGTAGTAAATGAATATGCTATTCGTTAGTTGTTTCCACCCACTCGGGATTGCATTAGCTCTTCAGACAACCAGCTAGTTTCATTATGATCTATTGATGAAAAAAAAATATATAATATGTATGCAATTGCTCAAAAAGATCACATCTAGAAATCATAGATATCATTTAAATGACATTCTAGAATGGTATGACTCTACCCCTAGGGGTCCATAGGGGATAAAAAAACAAAAAAAAAAAAAACGGAGAAAAAACAAAGAGATACAAAGAGATTTTTCGGTTAAAAAGGTGTTCCATATAGTTTTGGAACATGTTGTCAACAAGGTTGTCAATCGTTGATCATTGTGGTTAATAGAATCCGCAAAATGTAAATATTTCAAGCGGGAAAGGTCTATCAAAAACTCGAAAACTGAACGGACCAGAGCTGGAGCGTTCGATATTAAAGCGGAACAAATACTCGAACAGTAAATGAAAATCACGAGACACACCACCACGCGCGGCTGAACACTTATCTCACTTGTAATCATCAAAGAAGATTACAAAACGTGCGAATCAATCGCAATTGATTGAGTAGCGATTCGTAGATAGGCTGTGACCTAGACAACCATACACTGAATCCACTCGATAAAATGGAATTTATGATCTAAAAAATGGCTTAGTGCAAAAGTTTGGAAGAAAATTAATTCCAATAGATTCCCATATGCAACACAAATTCTATAGATAACATATATTCCACAGATAACGAAATAACGAAATATTTCTACAATTCCTCCAAGAACTCTATCTGAATCTTTAAGGATTACTTCTAAATATAGACATCTTCAATGTTTCCGTTAAGAACTTCAACGATTTTGTTGATTGAAGTATTTCTGAGATTTCCGAAGGAATTCCTGAATAAATTTTTGAAGAGAACCTGAGAGGAATTTCTGAAGAAATCATTTGAGGAATTCCTGCAGCAATTACTGGAAGAATTCCTGGAGCAATCCTTGGAAGACTTTCTGGATAAATACAGGAATACCTGGAGGAATTCCCGGAGGAATCCCTGGAAGAACTTCTGAAAGTATACCTGGAGGAATTGCTGTATAAATTATGTGAGGAATACCTAGAGAAATATATGAAGAGATCTCATGAGGAAATTCTAGAAGAAATCCAAGATGGATTTCTGGAGGATTCCTTTGAGAAAATTCTGGAGAAATTCCTGGATGAATTCTGGGAGGTATTTCTAGAAAAAGTTCAGAAGAAATCTCTTGAGGAATTCCTAGAGGAAATCTTATATAAATTTCAGAAGAAATCCTTGGAGGAGTTCTTGAAGAAATCCCTGAAGGAATTCCTGGAGGAATCCTTGAAGCAATTCCTGAGAAAATCTCTAGAGTGGATCCTGCAGGAATGCCCGAAGAAACTTCTGAACAAATTCCTGGCGTAGTTCCTGGAAGAATTCTTGGATGAGACCCAGCAGGAATTCCTGGAGAAATTTCTTGGATGAACTCTTGGAGTAATCCCTGGAAAAATTCCTGGAGAAATCTCCAAAGGAATTCTAGGAGGAATTACTGGAGAAATTTCTGAAAAAAAAAATCCCTTGAGAAATTCCAGGAGGATTTCCTGGAAGAACCCTTGGGGGAATTTCCGGAGGATTCCCTGGTCGAATCTCTGGGAATATCCCTAGAGAAGTGCGTGGAGAAATCTCTGGAGGAATCCCTGAAACAAATCCTGGACGAATCTCTGGAGGAATTTCTGAACGAATGTCTGGAGGAAACCCTGAAAAATTCCTGAAAATATTCCATGAGAATTTCCTTGAAGAATCTCTGAAGAAATTCTTAGAGGATTTCCTGAAGAAATTCCTGACATGATTTCTGAACGATGTCCAGGAGCAATTCTTAGAGAAACTCCAAGAGGAATTCCTGAAGAAATTCCTGGAGTATTTCCTGGAAAAATTCCTGAATAAAATCCAGGATAAAATCCTGGAGGAATACCTGGGGGTGCCCCTGTAAAATTCCTGAAGGTATTACTGGAGAACTTGCTGGAACAATTTCTGAAAAAATCCCTAGAGAATTTCCTGGAAGAATTCTTGGAGGATTTTTTGGAGGATTACCTGGAGGAATCTTCGAAGAATTTCCTCGAGGAATCCATGGAAAAATCTCTAGAGAAATTCGTGAAGAAATCTCTGGAGGAATTCCTGGAGCAATTCCTAATGGAATCTTAGGAGAAATTCCTGGAGAAATTTTAGGAGGAATTTCTGAAGAAATTCCTAGGGTAATTCCTCGAGGAATTCCTGGAGGAGTTCCTGAAGAAATTCCTGGATAAAATCGTGGAGGAATTCCTAGAGGTATTCCTGTAGGAATTGCTGGAGGAATCTATGATAAAAGTCCTGGAGGAATCACTAGCGGAATTCTGGAATAAGTTTCTAGAGGAATCTCCAGAGAAATTCTGGGAAATTTATATTATTTTTATATTTCTTAAAAATCCCTTGAGAAAATCCTGGAGGAATTTCAAGCCGAATATTTGAAGGAATTCCTAGAAAAATCTCTGGAATCTCTGGAGGAATTTTTGAAGCAACTTGTGAAGAAACCCCAGGAGGAATCTCTAGAACAATTCCTTGAGGAATCCTTAGTAAATACAGTAAATACCTGAAGGTATTCCTGGCGAATTTCCTGGAAAAGATTCTGAAGAAATCCCTAGAGGATTTGCTAGAAGAATCCTTAGAGGAACTTCTGGATGATTTACTGGAGGAATTTTCGAAGGAATACCTGGGAAAATCGCTGAAGAAAATCGTGGAGAAATCCCTGGAAGAATCCCTGAAGCAATTCATGAAGGAATCTCAGGAGAAATTCCCGGAGAAACGCTAGGAGAAATCCCTGAAAAATTCCTGAGGGTATTCCTGGAGAATTTCCTGGGAGGATTTCTGAAAAAATCCCCAGGAGATTTTCTGGAAAAATTCATAGAGAAATTTCTGACATAATTACTGAAGGATTTCCAGGAGCAATTTCTGGTTGAATTCCTAGAGAAATTGCTGGAGGAATTCTTGAAGAAATTCTTGGGGTAATTACTGGAGGAATCTCTGGAGGAATGCATGGAGGAAACCCCAGAGGATTTTTTGGAGGAAGCTCTGAAAAAAATCTTGTAGGAATTCCTGAAGGGATCCCTGGAGGATATCCTAGAGAAATGCCCGTAAGAATCTCTGAAGGACACTCTACAGGAACTCCTGGAGAAATCTTCTAAGGATTTCTGGCGGAATTTATGGAGGAATTTCTTGATGAATTCTTGGAGGAATTTTTAGAGAAATCATTGCAGGAATTCCCAGAGGAATCCCTGAAAAAAATCCTAGAGGAATTCTGCGAATCTAATGAGGAATACGTAAAGGAATACCAGGAATAACTCCTGAAGAAACCGCAGATGGAATTCTTGGAGAAATTTCGGAATCCTTAGAAGAGTTCCTGGAGAAACTCCAGATCGAATCCCGGAAGCAATTTCAAGAGATATTCCTAAGGGAATCTTTAATCAGTTCCTGGAGGAGTTCCTTAAAGAATACAAGGAGGAATTTCTGAAAGAATCCTAGGAAGAGTTTCTAGGAGAATCTTTGGAGGAATTTTTAAAATAAGCTGTTCCAGAAAGAATCACAAAAGTACTTCCAGAGTTAAGCCCTGCAGAAATTCTTGGAGAAATCCCTGGGGAGGATATGCTAGAGGAATGCCTGTAGGGATTAATGGAGGAATCTCTAGAAATACTTGATGAATTATAAGAGGAATCCCTGCAGCAATTCCCAGATCAATCCCTGGAATAATACCTGGAGGAATCTCTGAAGAAATTCGTGGGAGAATCCCTTGAGAAATTCCTGGGTGAATCCCAAGAGGAATTCCTGAAAAAAAATGCAGATGGAATCCTTGTAATTGCGAAAGCGATTGCTAGAGGCATTCCTAAGGGAATCCCTAAACAGTCCCTGTAGGAAGTACTGGATTGATTCCTGGAAGTGTTCCAAGAGGAACTCCTGAAGGAATTCTAAAAAGTGTTCCTTGGGGAATCCTTGAAGGATTTTTTTTTAAATAATCCCCGGAGAAACACAGAAGAAAATCCTGGATGAACCTCTGGGGAAATTCTTGTAGAAAACCTGGAGGAATGCCAGAAAAAATCCAATGAGGAATCCGGAAGCAATCCCATGAGGATTTCCATAGAAATTCCCAAAAAAGCTTCCTTTACAAATGCCTGAAAGAATTTCTGTAGAAAAAAAAATAGGAAGTCCATGCCTGCAACAATTTTTGGACGAATTATTGTAAGAATCTTTGGATGGACTCCCAAAAGAATGTTTTGTACAATGTTTTAAGGAACTCCTGGATTAATTTTTAGATTATCTCTGGTAAAATGTCCTGCAAGGGCTTCTGGAAGATATTCCTGTTTAAATAGATCGAATTATACCGATTATTATACGAATTATACGAATTATTGAAATATTGGAGCAATCACTAGTGGAATTCTTGGAGGAATATATGGAGAAAGCTCCAAAAGAACACTTACAGAAATACCTAAAAGAATTTCTGTTGACGGGAATCCCTGGAGAAATTCCTGGAGAGAATATCGAAAAAAGCACTGGAACATTCACAGGAGGAACCTCTATAGATATCCCAAGAGAAACTCCCGAGAGAATGTCTGGTGAAACCCATAGAGGAATTCTTGAAAAATTCTCTCGACTATCCATGATGAAATCACTGAAGGAAGCTATGGAAAAATTCCTGGAGGAATTCGTTGATGCATCCTTGCAGAAGTATCTGTAAAAACGCCTGAAGGAATCGTGGGATGAATTCTTGAATCATTTCTTGGAACAAACCCTGAATCCATCACTACCGGAACCCTGTAAGATGCCCATGGAAGAATACAGGAAAGAGAAACTTCTAGTGAAAATTCGTGTTGCAGTAGCACATAACTGCACTCTAAATATAGCAGCATATGGTTCTACAAATTCGTACCGGAACCGGTTCCGGTACATTTGTATTCCATGAATAAACATCACAATATTTAGCCATTTAACCAAGCTTTTCATTTGGTAAAATTCTATGATAAGATTGAAGTGGTTCTCTTGGAGAAATTTCCTGTAGCTCTCGAGTAAAACAGGCTTGATAATTGAGGATAGGAACCCTAATTATTGGAATAGTTTATTTTTTGAGATATTTTTTCTGGAATCTTTGAGTCGGCTCGATTTAAAAAAAAAACAAATCTGGTGGCCTGGGGGGGGGCACGCCCCCCTCTGCCCATTTCTGGCTACGCCCATGGACAACAGTCAGGTTACGTCAAACACACAGGGCTGGTGCTGTATGCTCATTTCATATCGGCCGTTTAAGTTATTTTAGTGATCTATTGCCGAAAACGCAGCTCGTGTATTTCGTGTTCACTCTGTGGTAGATAAAGCTCAACCTCAAACAAAAGCAGTAAAAACAACCAAATAATGCATCGTAAGCACCTCCCAGCAAAGCACCACCCAACGAATTCCACCAAAAAGCTCAACTTGGCTTTTCTACATTTCATTTCTTTTGATCACCATCATCATCATCATCATCGACCCACCCCGACCACCCACTTGAGAGCGTGTAGAGCATCGAATAACCAACCATCCACAACCACCACCACCACACATCCGCATCAAGAACCGCTCGAATAGAGTCGACCGTTCCCTCTGGTGGCAACTAGCCAAAACCGCGAATTCGATTTTTCGGTCGAGCAGTTCAAAAGCTCCGAGCCCGCGGGGGCCAAATTTGAGAGAGCGAATTTTGCGAGCGGCGTCGCGTCGCTCGTTAAATTCAGATCGTTGAAGTGCGACCATTCCATTTCGACTGCGTCCATCGCCTTCGACTTTACTGGCTGTATGAATATATTTTAGATAACGATCATCAGCTTCGACTTGGATTCTATATCAAAGCGTATGGAGGCGGAAGGTACACGATGTTGAGCTAATAAATTTAGAATTGGATTGAGATGCTATCGGAAGTAGGTAAAGTAGCATCTTTGAACACACACTGGGATTTAATATGAAGGAAGAGTGGACCACAAAGGGGGTCCCAGAGGTGTAAGTGACATTCTTGTTGATTTTGAGTTGAGTTCAATTTTTTAGTTTCCCTGTGCTTTAACTCTATCATACATGTGCATGTATCCCAGAAAACCTAAAAAGAGGGTTCCAAGGGAGGGATTTCAGAGGCGTTTAAAGGGGGGGGGGGGGTTTCAGGGGATTTGAGGAGCCATTTAAGGACAAACGTCTTGAAATCCCGCTTAAACATTGCATCGAAACTTCAGACGCACAAATCTCAAGAAGCAAGCTTTAAACAACAATGTATTTAATTATTCTGTTCTTGCTCACTTGTAATTAGCTTAACCCTTTCGAGACGGAGCGCAAGAAACTGATATTTCCATACAAATTGCTCAAAATTGGCTCTCCAGAACTTCCGGACTTTTTAATATATCAACACTTTTTCTTTGGCATTTGAAGGAACTACTTTTTAACTTTCGATTCCTAGCTTTGTCCACCTAAATAAATCAAAAATTGAAAAAATTGCGACAGATAAAACTTTTTCATGTTTTACAATTTTTGCTCACTTTCGGTTTAACTTGTTGTGGTAAATCTCACACACAACACAAATAAAAGTTTATTTGCACACATGCAAGTATATTCCTCTCCTCTTCTTGGCGTAACGTCCTCACTGGGACAAAGCCTGCTTCTCAGTTTAGTGTTCTATGATTCCTCTGCCAATGACCATTTTTGCATGTGTATATCGTGTGGCAGGCACGAAGATACTCTATGCCCAAGGAAGTCAAGGAAATTTCCTTTACGAAAAGATCCTGGGACCGACCGGGAATCGAACCCGTCACCCTCAGCATGGTCATGTAGAATACCCGTGCGTTTACCGCCTCGGCTATATGGGCCCTACATGCAAGTATATGTAATGCCTTTATATATAAAACAATTAACATCAGATGAACCAAAGACTAAACAGTTGTAAAAAATATAAAATTTTCGCAACTTCCCGAAAAACTCTTCTGGTGTATGAGGCCGGACATGGGTCCACCCACATGGTTCCGGAGTTATTTCGGATTGTCTTGGGGTACCAAAATTGGCCACATACATTGCACAATGTGTATCTCAAGATCCCGATGAAGTAGAAGTATAGTGTCTTTGGCGAAATTGTTCAGCAGGTTAAGAACTAACTGGCAACGGCGACTTTGGTTCGAGATTCAGCCGCTAGGCGGCGCCAGTTCAAACCCTCATATCTCAGAAACCTGATATGGACGAATTTCGCACCAACTTGACCAGCGGTTGGCAACCCCCTCTCAGAATCGAATGAAACTTGGTGGACATGAAGACTAGGTTTTTACAAGCAACTTTACATACTTTGCTTTTCGAAAATTTTCAAGAGTAACATTTGAAGAGGGCCTAACTTTTTTTCGAAGTTTTTTTTAAATCGATGTAACACAAAAATGATAGGTCTTATTGTAAAAAAGTGTTGTATGGGGGACTTTTGGGGAATTGTCCAAGCTTTCATGAAAAAAAAAAATATAAAACAAAAATTGCACGCTAAAAATATCATTTCAAAATTAGAAGCTAATTTACAGAAAAAGCCCACTTTTTTATTTTTTTAAATATTTTCTCAAGAAAGACAATATAGTTGCCTAACTTTCCTCGATACATCACAAGAACTAACAAAAACTTTTTCATGTTATTTTTTTAGCGTGTTGCGCATTAACTCGTACAGGATGTATCAAGAATCCTTATACCAATTCAATAACACTCAATAGGCATAACAAATTTTATTGGTTGGATGCCTTCTTTTTCTTGGCGTTACATCCCAACTGGAATAGAACCTGTTTTCCAGCTTGTTAATTAGCTTTTTCTGAATAGCTGTGCGTTTACCACTATGTCTCTCTGAGCCCCTGTTTGGATATCTGAATGCTAAAAACAGCATTTTCAATTTCAATTTCAATTATTGTGTGCCTAGAATGTTTGCTAATGATTTGTACCTCGTTTGATACAGAGTATAGTAACCTTAGGTATGTATGAGGAAACAATATTATTTGTACCTATTTATAGATATAAATTAATATTTACCTACATCATATTTAAGTTTGATGTAACAACAATTCTTATAGTAGCTTAAAATCCCTAAAAGTTACGTTTTTCTATTGATAATGGATCATTCACGTGTAAGTGTCATACATTGCTGTGCTAAAATCAACAACCCGAATTTCAGCCGCAAAAAACTGCGAAGCATAACACCAGTTATTATAGCGAACATACATTCACGTGGCTTTGATCATCAGTTGGATGAAACAATGTATATCTGTGAGTCGTGTTGTGGACTGTTAGTGCATAATAGGGCTCCTCCTATTAAAAAGGCGGTCGAATGGAAACAAATTAGCTAAAGGTCATCACCTTGAGGACTCTCAGCCCTCAACTAGTTATCAGGAATCTAGAAATCGAGGTGGTGAAATCCATGACTCACAACCATCTACAAGTCATCATGCTGATGATATACTAGTTAAAGTATCTCTACAGAAACTGTTGCCAGTGAACTAACATCAATATTAGATGCGAATGATAAAGAATCGGTTTTATTTCAACAATGGCTAACCACTGATCGATGCAATTTGGAAACTATTACTAAGACGATAGACGAGTTTGTTCCGTATTTTGTAGAAAAAGTTGATAAGCTTATAACTCATGATTTCATTTATAAAGAACAATCTTCACTTTTGCGAGATAAAAAAGACTCTCTTAAACAGGGTAAAGTATTAACAATTAGTGACTTTTCAGAAAATTATTCATTTATCATTCAAAATTCAACTCAAGGTTACCATTGGAATAATTCTCAAGCTATCATTCACCCCTTTGAAGTGTACTACAGGAAAGAAAATAGGTTGGAAAACTTGAGCTTTATAATAATATCCGAAGTACTTACAAACGATATTGTTTATATCAAAACTGCTGGGTTTCATTAAAGAATCGGTTAATTTCTCAAAAATTACTTTCATGTCAGATGAAGCAGCAGCTCATTATAAGAACAAAAAAAAAACTTTGCCAGTTTGTGAAATTTTAGGTCCAAGTATGGATTGGAAGCAGAATAGCACTTTTTCGAAACTTCACATGGCCAAGGGACATGTGATGCCGTTGGAGGTACTCTCAAGCGATTGGCAAAACGAGAAAGTCTTGCTCGATGTTATGGACGCACAATCACAACTCCTCGAGAACTGTATGACTGGGCAGTTAAACAGTCAGATATACATATAACAAAATTGAATTTCTGCCTCATATCAAATGAACAATGTGCAAAAATGTCGGATGAACTTGAACTATACAGTCACGTAAAAACAATACCTGGTACACAAAAATTTCATTCATTTGTGCCAATATCTGAAAATAAAATCGAAGCTAAGAAATTTTCGATTTCAAAAGATAATCCAAAAAAGTTAACTTTGTTTCAGATAGACTAAAGATCTAATATTCGAACAATGTTACAATAGAATGTAAAAAAGAAGGATGTATATATTGTAGAAAAGAAATAACCAAATACATATGCAAACATATATACATATTTCATCAAAACACAAGCATTTTCATTGATATAAAGCCCTTTCAAAATCGTAGTCTAGAATGTTTTCAATGTCAAGCACGTTACGATATTTAAAAAAGTAGTTTATTTGTTTATTTATTCATAATTCAACTGACTTAGAAGTCTTATTGAATAACTTAAAACTAAAGATACAAAACTGCATTGAAGACATACTAACTACGAACAATTATTGCACACAAAAAACTATTACATTACACAATCATTGAGAATTTACTTTTTTCAGAAATAAAAGCAGACCTACACATAATAATCACATTCGACACAGTTGACATCATGAAATATCATTTACATTCAGAAGATACAAAGTATTTGAGACAAGCAACAACATTACTAGTGACATTCAAATTCATTGACAAAAAGGTTTCCATGTTTCATTGTGACGATTAACAAATTCTCTGATTCTCACATTCTTTGGCCATATACCCGGATCCATTGCTCGTGTTTTCCATCCCTTATCAAGAACAACTTTAAAAGAAATAAAATCGGGTTTTCTAAAACGATTCCATTTGGAAGTCAATTTTGCTACATCGATGCGCTCGGGTTGCGGTGTACCAATTGCTCGAGAGACCATCACTTGTATACCGTCAAGGCGCCATTCACCGTGGGGGCTCCATTCACCGTGTGCCTTCGAATATTTTTTCATTATTTCCATATTACGATTGAATAGTATGACAATTTCCCTTCAATTTCACCAATACAACACTAATGTATTGTTACCATGTCAAAACGCTCATTAGAAACATTTAAAAGTATCATTTTGACACTAAAGTGTGTTTACATGAAGCGGGTTTCTGTTCGTTCACTGCATTCATAGTGAAAAAACGAAAACTGCGCTAAGGTGATTTAAGCGATAAACTAAATGTAGTAACGTTTTTATTCCACCAAGAAGCAATTAAATTCACATATCAGGTATGTATTTTGCATTACTGAAGTAAGTTTAACAAGAAAGTACGATTACTCGTACTTTTTAATTGAAACAAAAAGGCACGGTAAATGGGTACCCTAAAAATCAATGGTCTCCATTCACCGTGCCCCGATTGTCCCACATATCTAGAAAAAATCGAAAATTTGAACATTTGTTTTTCTAATAAAATCTTGCAAGTTATTACTTGAAATGAATTTAAACGAAGAAAATTCCCTTGGCTGGGTTGTTTTGATCATTTTTAAACAAAGAAGAATTACATTTCTCATACACGGTGAATGGGTCCCTACTACCACGGTGAATGGTGACCTACCACGGAATTAGGCGACCCTACTACTTTTTACTAATTGTACTGTATCCCCAAATTTTGTGAAAAATTTTCTACTTCTGTGGATATTGCTTTAATTTTAACCTATAATGAAGGCAATTAAAAGCGGCACCAATAATGTTTATAAGACTGGTGTCAAATGACAGCCCTTATTTGCCCCGAATCTTTTTAGATCCACGGTGAATGGTGCCTTGACGGTATCCCGTTCGGTTGCACTTTCCTCAATGTTTGTGACGAACAATGAGAAGTCGTCGTCGTCATCTGTAGTCCGCTTCTTCTCATTACTTTTCGTGTGTGGGGCATTTATTTCGGTTTCGTTGCATGGTTTGGACGATGAGATGGGTGTCGAATGGAGCAGCGAAACACCACTCGAGGATGCTGCTGTAGCCGGTAGCGTAGCTTTCGAAATCATTTCCAGAATTCCCGCCACAGATGATTTCAGTTCTTCCACTTCTTCTTCAATCGTTTTTGCGTTCGTCGTTTTGCTCGTAGGGTCGGACAAGATACCATCTCTCGCTCTCCGAAACTTATCCATACAGATATCGCACATCCAAATGATGTTCAACGAGAGGGTGCACACATCTTCTTCGCTTAGTCCAACACAATTAGCGTGATATAGTCCCGCACAATCTCCTTCGCAAACTGTGAATAATTCGGTAGTAGAGTCCACACTTATGGAGCATTTTCGGCATCTTCTATCTCTTTCCATCGCCGATCAGAAATGGCAGTTAAGTTACTGCTGAAGTTATATGGAGCAAAAGAATTTCGTATTTTCGTTATTTCCTGAATTGTAACGATGTCCACGGCACTAAACTGGCACAATTATGATTATACACGATTGTCCGAACTAAACATAATTTTATCAACGTTAAAAAACAATCGAAAAAGCAATCGATTGAGGAGCAAAAGCAGCTTCGTGATAAACGTTACGGCACGACACGAACGATTTGTATGATTGCCTTAGTTGAGCCCATTAAGTTTTGATATATTGTTATTAGGATTCTGGATACATTACTGTCCGAGTTAATTGGTTGCGGGTCATTTGGCCGAATGCCGTTTGGCCGAAAGGGTCATTTGGCCGAATGCCATTTGGTCGAATGCCGTTTGGCCGAAAAAATGAATGGTGAACTTAAGTGACCATTCCACTGTTCTCCGCATCAATATAACTCGAAAGAAAAGTGTATGATTCAAAGAAGGAACAATATTTGATAAAATTTTGACAGTTTCAACGCCAGTTAATCCAAAAATGTCAAAACTAGAAAGAAAAGCCTATGATTAAATATTTCGGCCAAACGACCCGTTCAGCCAGATAGTTTTCGGCCAAAAGGCGTTCGGCCAACACGCCAAAAGAAACATGAAAAAGTTTTTGTTAGAAAACCTTTTTTTCCTTCAAAGTGCCCATCTTGTGATGTATGATGTATGGAGGAACGTTAGGCAACTATATTGTCTTTCTTGGAATAAAAATTCAAAACATAAATAAGTGGTCTTTTTCTGTTAATTGACTTTTAGTTTTGAAATGATATTTTTTAGCGTGTAAAACATTTTTTATAGTTTTTTTTTTAATTTTTTCTTGAAAGCTTGGACAATTCCCTAAAAGTCCCTGATACATCACTTTTTTGTACAACTTATCATATTCGAGTTATTTTTTGTGGAAAAAAACGGCTTCAAAATTTTGACTTTTTTTAAATGTTAGTCTAGGTTAATTTTGAAAATAAAAACAAAATATGCAAAGTTGTTTGAAAAGATAAAGTCTTGAAGCCTACAAAATTTCATAACATTCTGAGGGAGTGCTGCCAACCCCGAAAACGAGTTGGTGCGAAATTCGTCACATGCTTATTTCACGCGAAAGTCATCTACTTTAAATTTTCAAGCTACATCTTTGCAAAAAATCTTAATAAATAAATCAAATTACAATGTGACGGACTGGACATGTACAATGAATGTTGTATTTGAATTATTGAAGCCAAAAAATTTGGTAGAATATAAAACAAGAAAAAAAAAATACGGATGTAAAAAGATCATTTAGTTCCACCAGAATTTCTCGAGAAAAATTTACTGGTGGCTGGAAATCAACAAAAATTCAAAAGATCTTTTAGGGGGACTTCGTGAAATAAAAAAAAAAAGATTCTATCGATGATGCGGTAGATAATCATATGTTCAAGTCTATCACCAGAAGCCAATATTGCAGGTTTGCAGTGTTTATTGGTACTGAGTTTTGGTGTGCTATGATAAATCATAACAACGTTTCACGAAAAACTTCCAGTTTCAGCACCTCCAGTTTACCGTGTATTTTAAACGTGAGCATAAAAACATGCCAATAAATCAAATCGTGAAAATTGATTAAAATGATTGCGGAGAAATGTGCGTTCAATTTTTGTTTTTTTGTTCATTTGCACCCATATTATGTACACATACAGCATCGAACCATGGGGAGATCTATTTGAAGCAATTACCAATCATGCGGAGAAAATTGACTGTTGGTTGGTTGTGGTGAGTGAGGACTGGGGAGCGATGTTGATATGCAACTCACTCGCACTTGTCTCAATCACACCATTGGTGCTGAATCATGCTTCACAGCCTGCAGTCAGTTCAGTGGTGCTTGATTTGATGATTAGCTTTGTTTCCGTTTGTTTGTTGGTTGATTAAACGGCTGGACGCGGTCATGATCGAGTTATTAGCATTGGGTAAGCGCCACGTGGAATAATTGAACGATGAAAGTGAATTGAATGCTTAATTGCAGATAGAGTGTTGGTTATGTAAAAAATGTCAGTTTTTTTAAAGTTGAATTTACGGTAGCTCGGAGCAAATCGAAATGTCCCATGTGTGTTAAAATTGCAGTTTATTAAAGTGCTATCTAATAGTCGATTAAGCATTAGAATTTAAAACAATAAATAGGCTGAAATATATTGTAGACTCTTTCTTGTCAATGATCATATAAAGACTATCAAGCTTTGCTCATGGAATTTTCATAGAAATTAACTAAATTAAAACAGATTTTAAAGGTTTTTTTTATTTTTTTTTTATAAGTTGTCGCTGCATTATATTGTATGAAACAGACAGAAAGTCTGCTCATAACATAATTGGCTAAATATTCGAAACACTGGATCTAATTTTTCCCCCTCTGAAATCGAAATACAGTTACGACTTTACTCATATAGTTACAAACTTTCAGTGTAACAATGTTGACTATAACCAAGATTCTCAGATGGTAAATTAGTAACACATTTGTTACTGGTACTACGCGCATAACACGCATATTGCATTTTCCTAACAGGTGCATTCCATTTGTTTGATTTCCATTTCTACAAGCATACCTAAGAGATAGTTATTCAATTCAACGCAACGCGGAGGAGATACTTCACCATTCAACTGTGCACGCACTTGTGATCAGTACCCAGGCTCTTATGCACAGTCAACTGAATGTAAGGGTAGTTCTTCCCAAGTCAGTAGGGGAAAACATCTGCGTAGAGCGCTATGGGAAAACTCAACGGGGAAACTGACCGGCATTCTTCAAGCGCGCATTAACGCATATTAATCTATCTCTGAGAGGCGCTTGTTCACATCAATGCATTACTAAGCCGATTGCAAATCACTACCGTGAGGAGGGGGACAGCCGCAGTTTAGTACAGCTAATCTTATTGTATTCCCTCGAAGGTGCTGCGGTGTTTGCAATTACGTCAACGAGTGCAATCTTCTACGTATTAGACGGACGAGATTGAAAAGTGAGTCGCCGCATCTCATCTACTCTGGGACTGCGCTTTACATAACTCGATGACTCCGGTGAGATAAAGTTGAAGGTCTTACCCAGTTCTCGTTTTTTCACGTATGTGTCAATACGCTGCTGGTGGCAAAAACACCTCAGCATTCAGTTCAACGACTGATGAGAAAAACTTGCATCGTTCCCCGGTGTCGGATGCAGCCGAAGCAACAGCGCAGCGTTTAAAGAGAAACTATGAGGAAATTATCGCACTTTTTCCTGCGTTGAGGCGAACGATTCCGCACCTCTAATGCATCGTCAAGTTGGGTATTTTTTCGCAAATTAAGCTCTGCGCGCAGTTGATGTTGACTTGAAAAACCGGCAGTCAGTCACACATTCCCGCAACGCCGCACCAATGGCAACGGAACTGAACTAAACAAAAAGAAGCCCAACCCCAAAACGGGGAAACGAATCTCCATTTCCCACGGAAGTAAGTGAGTCTGGCTCAGCAAGACGCGCAAAACGCACTGCAAATTCAACTAATCCAACGAAATAAAAGTACATCTCCGTCCGCGTGTCTTTTATGTGAACCGTAAAATATGGTAGATCTGAGCAATTGTCGTTTTTAGGCAATAATTGATCTTGAATTCATGACGAAAACAAATTAATACCACAATAACACTTACTGATGTCAGCACTCTTATAACATGGTATAACCTATTTAACGACCTAACTAATTACACTAATTACTCGACTGTATTGCGTCCAACAGAGATAAGTTTTTTGTGTGTGACTAGGGTCTATAATAAGCTATGTCTTTTAGTTTCCAAATAGCAGCTGAGAAATTCCTGTGGGCGTAAAGTGCGTGGCACCGTAATATAGGAGTCCCGATCTAAAAAACTACCGAAGTCACCCCGTTTTACAATACCCCACATCCATGTGTTCGCAAGTGTGTTCCGACAACCTGATGCCAAAATAAGCTGCCAAGCACAACAACTTGCTGGGGTTCCTTCCCATTGCCTTAATCGTCTTTCAGTGTCTGGCACAGTGCCCATAGGTAAAGGTACCTAGTACTTACCTACTATACATAGGTGCCTTTGGAGGTGCACTTGAGCCAGTGGGTTTTATTTTTTCGGGGTTAATTTCCTCTCCACTTGCGATAATTGGGTCGAAGTGAAGAGCCTCTTCAGTACATATTTGGCTTTCGCCACGAGATGAGCTGTTGTGAGCGTCTTATACAGGGTTTGACTTGCGATCTAAGGAAGGGGTGTGAAGTGGGTTACGATAGAGTCGTTGTGTAGGGAAAACCGCACATTATTCTTCATCTTGGCGTAACGTCCCAGCTGGGACAAAGCCTGCTTCTTTGCGTCCACCTTCAATAATTTAAGTTATGCCCTTATGATATTAAAATTGAAAACGATGCGTTCTAACAATTTCAAATCTGATCATTGGAACTATGTATTTTTTGTCGTTATATTGTTTTAGACAAACTTTGCAGACGACTCTTATTAAGAACTTCTGAAGAAATTCAAATGGAATTTCAGGGTGTCCATTCAAATACGAAACTCTGAAAACTTTTCTTTTATTTTCATTAGATTTCATTCATTATTCATCATTTACATCCCTGCAGAAGTTCTTTCAGAGATTCTTCCAGATGCCAGTGATGCCTCCAGGAGATCCACCAGGGATTCTTTTAGACAACTCTTCAGATATGCCTCCACGAGTTTCATCATTGACCTTTTTTTTCAGAAGATCTCTCAGGAAGATTCCGACAGAAGTACCTTCAGGGAAAACTGCTAGAGATACATCAGTGATTCATCCAGAGGATCTTTCCCTCCAGTTAGCCTAGTGGTTAAGGCTATGGATTGCCAATCCGTAGACGGCGGGTTCGATTCCCGTTCCGGTCGGGAAAATGTTCACGACTCCCTGGGCATAGTATATCATTGTACTTGCCTCACAATATACAAATTCATGCAATGGCAGGCAAAGAAAGCCCTTCAATTAGTAACTGTGGATATGCTCAAAGAACTCTAAGTTGAAGCGAGGAAGGCCAAGTGGGGACGTAGAGCCATAAAGAAGAAGAAGAAGAAGAAGAATCCTTCCATTCCGAGATTCCCATAGGAGTTTCTTTGGAGATTAGTCTGAGAGTTCCTTCAGGAATTCCTACAGGAGTTTCTTTGGAAATTAGTCCTGGAATTTCCTCACAGATTCCTCCAGGAGATCCTTCAAAAATTTCTCTAAAATTCCAATACGGGATTGCCCCTCACGTTCTGTAGGGATCGCTCAAAAAGATCTTTTAGGAATCACTTCGGAAGTTTCATCAAGGGTTCCTACTGGAATTCCTTCTTCCTCCTCTGAAGTTTAAACTTCATAATTATTCATGGATTCCTATAGGGTAGTGAATCACTTGGGCAGCGGCTGGTATTTTTAGCACTCTTTGCAATAACTCAGTCAATTTTAAACCAATTGACTTGAAATTTAGTACACGGATAGAGACTATACGTCAGTGTCTTAATTTGTCAAATTACAGTCATCCTTACCGACGCCCCGGGGCTCCTGCGTCGTAGATTTGTTTATGTTTTGATTATCGCCTCGACAACCCGTGTGTCACTCTCTGAAGTTCAAGCGACGAAAAATTCATTACCTCGCTGTCTGCTGAATTTCAAGCACCCACTGGTATTCAAAGTCAGCATATTCATCTTCAATTGATATTTTTTGGTTTAAGCACGATTCAAAAGCAAAAAGTGCTGCTGGTGCATTCACTTAAAGCAAGCATAATTACTATAATTAGGGCAACATATCGACATTTGAGTGCCTTAAATAGCCTAAAATCACAAAAAGTCATTTCCGAATCAAAAAATTCATATTCACATTCACCGAGCTCGGGCTGAAGATCAAAACAGAACTTCATCTACAGTTGATTACACTACAAGGCGTCGCTCTCATTGTCTTCCTTTCTGTTTGTCATGTTCATTCTCGGCGTCATGTTGTTGAGCGACTGCATTCGTTTATTTGTGTTCGTTTTCGCACTGATTGAACGTTTTCGGCTGATTTTTTCAGGCACTGCTATACACCCTAAAGCGAAAGTACACAGCGAATGAGTAACTTGCGAAAAGACAAAAGATTTTTCACTCATATTTGCGTGCGACTGGATCAGCACAAAAAATGTGCTGATCCGGGTTTACACAAATTTGCGTGAATTTTCACACAAGTTTGCATGAAATCTTTTGTCTTTTCGATCGCTGCGTGAAAGTTACTCCTTGCTCTGTGTACATCGATCTTTCCGTGTACGTTTCTTCCCTATAAGAGTTCCTGCTAAGATTCCTTCGTGATTCCTTAGGGGATTCTTCGAGAAGTTCCTTTGGGGATTCTTCAAGAATTTCTTCAAGCGATCGCTCCTGGGTTTCTTTCAGATTATAAATTGAGATTGAGATTTTTCCAGGAGGACTCACGGATGCTTCTAGGCATTCCATCAGAGATTTCACCAGGAACTCACTTAGGAATTCCTACGTGAGTTTCTTCAGGGAATCTTGTAGGAGTTCCTTCAAGAATTTCCTTAGGATTACAATCAGGCATATCTTCAGGATATTTTTAAGGAATCTTTCATGGAGTTTTTACAAGTATTCCTTCTGAAATTCCTCCAAAAATTCATTACGGGATACCTCTTACGAATCCTTCTCCCTAACCGGAAAGATTCCCTTTGGGAGATTCCGCTGACAACCCTTCGAGGATTCCGCCTGGAAATTCTTACGAGATTCCTTCGGGACTTCCCCCTGGAATTCCTGCAGGGATTTTAATTTCTTCGGAGATTCCTTCTGGACTTCCTTCAGGGTTTTCCCTGGACTTTCGTCGAGAATTCCTCCTGGTATTCCTTCGCGGTTTTCTTCTGGATTTCCTTTGGTAATTCCTCTCAGAATTCTTTCGGAGATTCCTCCTGGAATTACTTCGGGGATCCCTTCTGGACTTAGTTTAGGGATTCCAGCTGGACTTCCTTCGCGGATTCCTCCTGGAATTCTCTCGGCGATTAGTTCTGGAAATCGTTCGGACAATTCTCTTAGAATTTATTCTGGAATTTCCCCTGAAATTCTGTCGGGGATTCCACCTATAATTCCTTCGAGGATTCTTCCTGGACTTCCTTCATGGATTCTTCTTGAAATTCTTTCGGGGATTTCTCCTGATATTCTGTCGTGGATTTCTTCTGAAATTCCTACGGGTTCCCTCCTGAAATTTCTTAGATGATTCCTCTTTGAATTCCTTAGGAGATTCCTTCTGGATTTCCTCCAGGGAATCCTAATTGAATTCCTCCAGGAGTCCTCATGGAATCCTTTCAGTGATTCCTTCTAGAATTCCATCGGGGATTCCTCCTGAAATCCCTCCGGAGATTTTCTCTTGGACTTCCTATGGGGATTCCTCTTGGAGTTCCTTCGGGGTTTCCTCTAGAAAATCCTTCGAGTATTCCGCTTGTAAATTCTTCGAAGATTCTTCCCAGAATTCCTTCAGGGGCTCCCGCTGGGATTCCTGCAGGGATTTCTCCTGTAATTACTTCGGGGATTTCTTCTGGAATTAATTCGAAGATTCCTCCTAGAATTCCTTCGGAGACTCCTGGAATTTCTTCGGAGATTCTTCCTTGAATTCCTTCAGTGTTTGTTTCTGAATTTCTCATAACATTTCTTCGGGGATTCCTCCTGATATTCCGTCGGGGATTCCTCCTGGAAATCCTTTGACATTACCCCTTGGAATTCCTTTGATTTCTCTTCGATTTTCTTCGGAGATTCCTCCTGGAATTCCTTCGGAATCCCTTACGGAATTCTTCCGGGGATTCCTCCTAGATTTCCTACGGGGTTTCTTCCTTCGATGATTCTTCCTAGAATTCCTTCGGGAACTTTTCCTGTAATTCTACAGGGGTTTCCTCTTGAAATTCTTTTGGGGATTCCTTCTACAGTTTCTTCGGGGATTCCTTCTAGAATACCTTCAGGGGTTTCTTCTGGGGTATTCTTCCTTCAGGGATTCCTCATAAAACTTCTTCGAGGATATCTCCTGATATTTCGCCGAGGATTCCTTCTCAATTTTTTTTTTGGGATTTTCTCTTGAAATGCTTTATTGATTCCTCTTTGAATTTCTCCGGGGATTCCTCTTACAATTCCTTCGGGGGTTTCGGCTGGAATTTTTTTCAAGGATAGAATTCTTTAGACAATTCCTCCTAAAATTTTCTCATGATTATCTGGGTAGCACCGCCTTCCTCCCCATACAAAGTTTACGTGGTTTATGGACCATCATTTGGCCATATAATCAATTCACAATACTTTCAAATAAGCCAGTAATAAAACTGATTGAAGACTGTAAAAAAACCCGAAGTGCAATTTGTGGGAAGCAACTCGCACGTATTGGGAAGTTGGAGGTCCCACTTTTCATCAATATTAAATGATGGCTCATAAATTGCAATAAAAACGGGAGAAATAATCTACGACCCTGGAATGAAAACTACTGTGGCTATGGGACACTATCCTACAGTATCACAAATACAGATTCTTGTTGTTTATGCACGATTATTTGCCCTAAGAGTAAATACAGGTATGCAAATATTTGTATTTTCTCAGATAGTCACAGTTCGCTTAATACAAATGAATTTCAAAGCTTGTAAAATGACAGTAATTGATTGATTTGTCTTTATTTAAGAGACTTTCAGCCCTTGGCTGGTTCGTCTCTTAAAATGACAGTAAAGCGAAACTGACATCGTGGGTGTAATGAGAATAAGGGAATTCATACAGATTAACCTTCACGTACCCGACCCCCAACATCTCATTTTCAAAATGCTGGCATTTCGTCAATTTTAATCCAATTTTTTTGAAGTCGCCCTCAATCGATCATATATTGGTGCAAGTTTATTACACCCAAGTGGCCATGCAATATCCGGAACCTTTTCGGAGATATTCCGGATTGTACTGGGGTCAGGGAGGGTGCCGAAATGGCTAAAATTGATTATTTCGTGTGTTATTGTGTTTGAGCAATCGATTTTCAGCTAAATTTTCATTGCGATCAATAAAACCCAACTACTATAATCATATTAGAACAAGTTGACCCATCCGGATCACCGTGACAGGTTCCGCGGGGGCCTCATTGGGGACATTTCTGGTTTTCATCCAAAATATGTCGTGCGACATATCAAAATTCATGATTTCGAATGACTGAGCCAGAAACGATACCCTGAGGTCTGTATCAACTAATATGGCCACCCCGAAACATCTAGCATAGGTTCCACGAAGTTGACATCGGGGACATTTCTGGTTGGCAACCAAAACATGCCGTGCGACGTATCAAACTTCATGATTTCAAGAGAATGGGGCAGAATAAAATGGCTGAAGTATGTGGCAACTGATGTGGCCGTTCCGGAACACCGGAAACAGGTTCCGCGGAGGCCTCTCAAACACAATAACACACGAAATAATCAATTTTAGCCATTTGACAGAACAGACCCCTCCCCCACCTCCTGACCCCAGTACAATCCGGAATATCTCCGGAATGGTTCCAGATATTACATGACCACTTGAGTGTAATAAATTAGCACCAATTTATGATCGATTAAGGGCGACTTCAAAAAAATCGGATGAAAATTGACGAAATGGCAGCATTTTCAAAATGAGTTGTCGGGGGGCGGGTATGTGAAGGTTAAATAACTGTGTAAGTCATGATTATCTATTTTTGAAATGTTTGCGAATTGCGAACATTGCGAATGAAATAGTGAAAGCAAAGTGAATCTCCCAATTGTGATAATGGGTTCCAGGTCATTTGGCCAAATGCCGTTTGGCCGAACGCCATTTGGCCGAAAGGGTCATTTCGCCGTTTGGCCTAAAACCGTTTGGAAGAAAAATGAATAATGAACGTATGTGACCATGTCACTATTATCCACATCAGTATAACACGAAAGAACAGCCTATGATTCAAAGAAGGAAAATTCTTTGATATTAATATCGGCACTTTCAACGCCTAATAATCCCAATAATGTGATTGGTCTATCTAATTACGAGTTTTACAAATTCGTAGTAAGATTTGTCTTCTAATGAAACATAACCATAATATGTTTAAGCCTTCCGTTACCAACCTCCCCTAACGAGAGAGCGAAAAAACAACCTTTTCGCTATAACTTTTTTGTTTTTAAATATTTCTCAACCAAATTTTGACACAAGAAGCGCATATCCTACAAAGCGCTTTTTCCAACAATTCCTTCCAGGACTCATCCAGAAAATTTTACTGTAATACCTCTCGGAAATCATCTAGGGTTTCTTCTTATAATTTCATCTGAGGTTCTTTCATAAACTTTTGAGATGATTCAAGTCCATCTTTCTACGATTCATCCAGAAGTTCCTCCGGTGTTTCCTCGAAGAATTACTCCAGAAATTTTATCTGAGATTTCTCAAAAAAATCCCATGGAATTCCTCCTGGATCTCCAGCTGGGAATCCACAAGTGATTCCTACTGTGATTCTTTCAGGAATGCCTGCTTAGGACTCCTCCAGAAAGTTTTACTGTGATACCTGCAGGAAATCCTCTAAAGATTTCTCTTGACATTCTTGCTGGGTTTCTTTCGAGTAGTTTTCCTAGGATACTTTCAGGAATGCCTCTAGTGATTTTTCTAAAGACTAGTAGGTATTTCTAGAGAATTCTCTTGTGAAATCCCATAAGGAATGCTTGATGAAGATGTTTTTTGAATATATACCAGGAGGAATGCTTAGAGAAATCCCTGGAAGAATCTTTAGAAGTATTCTGGAGAAATCCATGGAAGAGTTCTCGAGAAATCCCAGGCCAAAATCTCTGAAGGAATTCCTGGAGGAATCGCCGGAAAAACTTGTGGAAGAATCACAGGAAGATTGTCTCGAATAGCCTCACCAAGAGTTCCTGAAAAAAATAATATAAATCTCGAGAGAAATCCCTAGAAAAATTGTGGGAGCTATCATAGTAGTAATTTCTAAAATAATCCTAGGAGGGATTTCTGGAGGAATCTCAGCAAAAATGTCTGGTGAAACTTCAGGGATGCCTGGAAAATCCCAAGAAAAGTTTATTGAAGAAATATCGGGAGAAATCCATAGAGGAATACCTAGAGAAGATTGTGCGATATTTGCCAGAAAACCGTTCGCCAGAAAACCATTCGCCAGAATGACAAACGCCAGAAAACCATTTGCCAGAATGTACCATTTGCCAGAATACTATTTGCCCGAAAGTACCATTTGCCAGAATGTACCAATCCCCAGAATTTGATATTAAATATTAAATTCTGGGGATTGGTACAATCTGGCAAATGGTACTTTCGGGCAAATAGAAACTTTCTTCATTTCCTAAGAATTAATTTCAGTCAATTAACATAAAAAATGTCGTCAGTTTCAATCTTTTACAATAATTTGATATGTCCACTGCTAGGATGATCTTTTGGTTTGTTTCGATAAAGGACGACTAGGGCTAGAATAACTAAAACAACTGGATATGATTTACCGGTAGTTATTGAGCAAAGAGTAAATTGATGAAGAGAAATCGATCATTACAGCCTGTACTAAGCGCGAGACTTCGATGTTACTAGGCTATAAGTACATAGGTCCACAAACATCTGGTATTGTGGAAATACTGCTGACCGAAGTACATTAGGCCGATTGGTCAATGGATAGAATGGTGATCACAAATCGCAATTCTGTGATTATGGAACAGAAATCGGAACGGTTTGTTAAATGTGTTCGGTTTTCCAATTATTAGCTGATACTTCTACAATATTAATAGTTCCGAATCGTTTTACCGCAATCAACAATTAATGTCAAAATCTAGTCTTACTAACTAAGAAGAACCGCCTATGTTTAAAAGAAGGCAAAATTCACTAGTTGAACATCAACGGTTTTGATGCAAAAAAAACTATTTTTCTACAACCAAACTATTCTCTCCCCAAGTAACCATGGTGCTGAAGCCTTTTTGTATGCAGATATACGATGTATTTAGAGTAATCATTACTTTACATGCAACTTTAAGGTTAATTTAAACTAGAAATGGTCAATTATAAAATCAAATTAAGATTATACTGGTATAATCTTAATTCAGTCGCATAATTGCCATTTCCACTTTAAATTAACCTTAATTGTTCATGTAAAGTAATGATTGTTCTAAATACACCGTATATCTGCATGCAATAAGGCTTCAGCACCGTGGTTACTTGTCTAGTTCAAATGATGATTTTTTCCTTCTTCTAAACACAGGCGGTTCTTTCTAGTATCATTGTAAGACTAGTTTTTGGAATAAATTGTTAGAACCATAAAGTAATATTGGTATTGCGGAACTAATAGTTTAATTATTGAAAAAAAAAATATACAGATCTTAAACCCGTTTATTGTTCCTATATTTAAAAGAAGGAAAGCTTCATGGTTAAAATACAGTAGCTCCAACTTTTTGACCAAATGACATTCGACCCAACGGCCTTCAGTCGAATGTCCTAACACAATTGATATTAAGATTCTACAACAGTAGCCGGAGCGCCATTAGCCATAGTTCCAAAGCCCGAATATGTTAAGCTTAGTTATGGCTGGTGCAAATAAACAAAGAAGTTTATCTAGAAAGAGCAGCAGATGATTAAAAGAAGGAGAAAACTCTGCTGGAATTATTAGAATTAATTTCCTCACGAACAAGCTTTTTATAGCATTTGATCAAGTGGTATTCGGCCTAATGGTAATGGCTTTCGGACAGTGGCAGTCAGGCTAATGGTATAGGTAAAATCGTAACTTGAGTTGTTATTTCTGTGTATTTTACTCGTTGCTTCCAAAAGGTTTTTGTTTATGGTTTTCGATTGACTTAAGTGTGTGATCAACAATTCCGAGTAAGTTTGCTGTTTGGCACAAAAATTATTATAAAGAGATCATGTTATTGTTATTGTCATAAAAATAAGCTTAAAAAATTACTTTCAATTGGAAGCAGGGAATCTTGAGAAGCTGAGAAGAACATCTTATGTGTTGAAGAAAGGTAAATCTTTGATGAGTATTGATCAAATTCCGTCAAAATAATATTTGATCAATTGGATCCGCATCATGATCAACTTGTCCACAAGACAAATTTGTAGAAATGTTCTAATTGAAAAAGTAAGCTGTTGTGCGTAATAAAATATCTGAATAACATATAAGATTCAATGTATTGTGAAGTTTGAAAGGTTTGAGCTCACATCTTTTTTTGTTTCAGAGTGGTTTGCCCTTCTTCAAACTATAGGCTTTTCTTTAAAAGTTACTCTTAAATCATTTCTTGTTTGCTCTTACATCAGTTCCGATAATTTATTTAACTTTCGCATATAAATCTGAACAAAAATTAAATTTTACATTTTTACAGTCGTTATTGTGGACTAATCGATCCCAAACAAATTAAAAACACGATTTATTTTTCAATGAGAATTGAAACACCTCTGGTTTGAGAAATGGGAACACCTCTGGTTTGAGAACTATCGAAAATTTCTGGGGAATGGTACATTCTGGGAAATGGTTTTCTGGGAAATTATTCTATCTGGCAAACGGTTTTCTGGGAAATGGTATTTTCTGGCAAATGTCTTTCTGGCCAATGGCATTCTGGCGAATGGTTTTCTGGCAAATATCGCACAATCCTAGAGAATTCACTGGAAGAATCGATAGAGGTATTCCTTGAGAAATCCATGGAGAAGTTCTTGAAAAAATACCAGGAGGAAGTATTTTAGGGGGTGTTGGTTTGGTAACGGAAGGGTTAAGCAAATAATGCAACACCTTTGAATCAAACACCATAGATTGCAAAAAAACAGTCGGGACCCCTACAGCATTACTTTCTTCCTTATTTCTCGTTCTCTGACATTCAATTGAGCTTAGGTAAAAATGGGGGAGCACCATTGTGTTATACGAGTCCCGACTGTAAACCCAATGAAGTTTTCCACTACACGCATTTTCCCTCGACACTCGACAGCTTTATTACGACGATCTACAACATGCCTAAAGTACAAATAACAACCGCATCATTCACACCGAAGCGAAGCCCCAGCCAGCGTCAACGAAAACCGACCAGAACAATAACAAGCAGCTCTGGAACACGGAACAAAACATCATTCACCACCATTATTACAGCATTTGGAGGGGAACAGTTAGAAAGCGTGCTTACGCAATACCGTCAAACGGGGTTACTTGCAACAGCGGTGTAACTTGCAACACGATGACATACACTAAATGTGAAGCATTTTCTAATAATAATGAAAACTAGTATGCCCTACTATTTCGGTTATAGAGATTATGTGTATCAAAGATCGATTTAGTATAAAAATAAGCTTTATTTCTTTGTTTATGGTTTAGCTACACTGTTAAAACGGATTGCTTATTTTATGCCATAAAAACAAGTATGAAAATCGTGCTTGACCTCTTCCTTATGGTAAGTACGATAAGTCTGATGACCTTGCTTGCAGTTAGGGTACCTAATAGTAAGCTTAGCCAAACGATAAAAGTTTGATAAGCTTATCGACTAAGTAATGCAAAAAATCATTATTATATTCGACAACCACTATGGGGTAACTTGCAACAGTTGAATTTGACGAAACCTTCTATTATTTATTTTCTTTTCACGATAGAAATAACCGAAATGGATCATTTATTGATTACGTAACGCGTTAATTTTCAAATGACAATTCATTTTTACATTTTTTTTTGCACGTGACTTTCAAACATTGTTAGGAAATACCACATTTTGAAGTTTTATTCATGTTTCATCATGTTAAAAGTTCAATTTTTGTTTATGAACGATGTAAAGCAATCACCAACATCAATTCTGAATGGATGGAGTAAATTATTTCAGTTTAATACCCAAATTAGCGAGTTTGACATTTACAAAGTAGGATAGGTGTGTTTTAATCATGTTAATTTGGCTGAAATTGCCAAACACCACTTCAAACTGAAAACTACTTGAAGGTGACTCACTCTACCTTTTCAAGAAATGACAATAATCATTGTTGACATTTTGTAATGAGTGCTAAGTCACGAGAATCATATATACTTTGTGTTTGAGGGACGTGAGACTTGTTGCTAAACGATATACTCTCGCTTGCAATAACTATCAATCCTTTCATGAAAAATTATATGTGAATTGGTTAGTGTACATGGTATGTTTCATGCATAACATCAAAAATTTACAATACGACTAAATACTAGAATGTTAGTGCTGTTTAATGATAGCTAACTTAGCTTCATGTCCTATGTTGCAAGTTACCCCACAGATGGGGAAACTTGCAACAAGCATGTATTTCGCACCTCCAGATTAAGTGGCAACGTATTTTGGTAAACCAAGTGCTGCATAGTATTCTACTCGGGGTAATTAGCGTACACGTTGCTTCACAGGATGTTTCAAATGTTTAGATTTTCAATGATATTGCTTCAAAGTCGAAAAGTGTTGCAAGTTACCCCATTTGACGGTACACATAGCCAGTCCAGCCCAAGCTAGTCCGATGGAGAGCTAGATTAATTTTAACTTCTATAACAAGCTGATCATGGCGCATGTTAGCAGTTTGTGTTAGCAACGTAGCAGTTATTCAGTTCCGCGATATGATGGGTTGATCCGCGTGGTGTACGAAAAGTTGATCCATATTGAGCGATTCCAAGCAACAGCATCAAAATTAAGGAAAATTTTTAATTCATGATTTTCTATTGAACTGAAACTTTGCACAGTTTTTCAGTTCCATCTAAATCGCCATTTTTCGATATCAAATTTTTATTTAGAGCCACGACTAACTTTTCAAAAGGGTGTATGTGAAAATGGTTCAAAAATATTCAAAAATATGCACAGCAAAAACGGATTGTTCGATTGTTATGAATTTTTCAGCAAAGCTAGATAGCTAAATGGTGATTTCTAAGAAAATATACACTGTGAAAAAAAATCTATTTTATTATTGAAAAACATCATTTTTGTCACAAAAACTCAAATATCTCAAAACCCTATCTTTTTACCAACTTGAATTTTTTAGGGAAAACGGTCCATTGTATTAGCAATCTACCATAAAAATTTGGTGATGGTAAACTAATAAACAAAAAAGTTATAACATTTTAAAAATTTCACAATTTTTACATTTAGTAAAAAAAATTTTTCTGTGTAAATTATTTCGGCCGGGAATCGCGATTTGATGCTGATTTTATTGTTCAGCAAAGTTAGATAACTAAATGGCGATTCCTAAGAAAATATACACTGTGAAAAAAATCTTTTTTAACATTAAAAAATATCATTTTTGTCACAAAAACTCAAATATCTCAAAACCCTATCTTTTTACCAACGTAATTTTTTAGAGAAAACGGTCCATTGTATTAGCAATCTACTATGAAAATAAACTAAAAAGTTATGACAATTCAAACATTTCACAATTTTCACATTTAGTAATAATTTTTTTTAGTGTAAATTATTTCGGCCGGAAATTGAAGTTTGATGCTGATTTTATTGTTAATGGCCTTGCGTGAGTAAAACAAGTTGTTTTTATTATATATTATATATACATATAATATAATATACTATGTACCGTAATGTTCCGATTTTATCACGCCCTCCGCGCATTAGTCGTTTATTCATTAATTTGCTGTTACATTTGAGGACAAGTGTTTTCCCTCTTCTTCAAGATGAATGTTGAAAGCGTGTTTTGCAACGTTAAAAATATTGAAATGGGTATAGATGTTGAAGAATATTACAGGGCATTTTTTAAAAGGGGCGTAATTAAATTGTTTAAACAGATGTCGCTGATGGCAATTTCTCAGTTGTTGTCGTTTTCGAACTTCCTGCGCCCTGCTTTACCGATGATATACAGATGGCTCGTTTGTCAAATTCTAGACGGCAGGACGTGCAAATGCGTAATTTTGTACACAATGTGGACATTTGGGCATAACCAGTCTCTTTCAGTTTATCTATGGTGCTTTCGGTGAGATTTCGTAACTCTTTTGAACATTTTTTTTCATCAAACGGTCTACAAGAGAGCGTTGAGTTGAAGACCTTTGAGAAAGCGACTGTTCATCTTGTTCGTTAGATTATAATAAACAAAATCACTTATTAATTTTAACTTACTTGTTTGGTGTTGGTGGCTGAAGAAAAAAAATACTATACAATTTTTAATATTCATAGCGGTAGTATTTTTTTGTTTTTTTCGTGAGCATTGTCAGGTATGTATACAGACAAACAAACGTAACACTGGCGAAATTTTCATTGACCACGCCTTCAACGATCATTTTGAATCTTGGTTGTGGCTTTCATAACAAGAAGAGCGCCCATCGTTTTTCTTTGCGTTTGACGTTTCACACTAGCGCCTTCTGATGACGATATTGCACAACGCAGTGTTTCGTGAAACATTTCCACCAGGTGGTGATAGTGTGAACTGGGCGATGAATTTTCACTAAAATTGTTCTAGGCGTTTCGTCTGTTTGTCTGTGGTATGTACCTCTTATGCATTTGTTGTTGTTGAAGTTACTCGCATTCTTCCGATCATAAAGTCTGTTCTCTAAGAGGGATTTTTTTTGCGGATAAACTAGACGTATACGCGTATAAAAAAACTTTTATTATACAGCTTTTGTCTTAAAAATAAATTCAATTCCATTTTTCTTATAATCAACAGCTTTTCAACACTATCAAGGGATTTTTTCACCAGTCACGTACAATAAAAAGTATGACAATCTCAATATTTTTGATCACAACACTGGATCGCGTCTAAGTTTCAAATAGATACTATAGTAATTACGAATAATCAAACTAAAGTATCATGAAAACAACTTGTTTAATTCAGGCGGTAGCCTTTACAATAAAATCAGCATCAAAATATAATTCTCGAAATAATTTACACAGAAAAAAATTTTTTTTTGTTACTAAATATAAAAATTGTGAAATGTTTGAAATGTCATAACTTTTTTGTTTATCAGTTTACCATCACCAAAATTTTATGGTAGATAGCTGATATAATGGGCCATTTCCCCTAAAAAATTGAAGTTGGTAAAAAGATAGGGTTTTGAGATATTTGAGTTTTTGTGACAAATATCATATTTTTTCAAAGTAGAAAAAGAAATTTTTTACAGTGTATATTTTCTAAGGAATCATCATTTAGTTATCTAACTTTGCTGAAAAATTTATAACAATCGAACAATCCGTTTTTGCTGTACAGCTTTTAGAATATTTTAGAACTATTTTCGCATACACCCTTTTGAAAAGTTAGTCGTGAGTGAATATGAAGGTTTAATATCAAAAAATGGCGATTTATATGAAATTGAAAAACTGTGCAAAGTTTCAGATATTTTTGAAATGGTCGCTCAGGATCGACTGACATGACTCCGTGGAATTCCTCTATTTTAGTAATAAATGCGACAATTAATGGTTTGAGGAAGAGAACATTGCCAAAACCTCAAGGAACGAAACGGTTTCAGTATCAGTTAGTTGATCGTTACGAATCGGTGAGTTGCGACTTACCTTTGTCGATACGCTGAGTGGCAGCAGGTTCAGCATTGATTCCGAGCGTGATATCACCTGGATGATGGAAGGAGGGGGTCATGAAATGGGAAAAGAGAAAAACAAGAACGTATGTGAGGTATGAGTGCACAAATGGTTGGTGAGTGGGTTGTGCACTTGGGTTGATGCAATATTAATCACAGTCATGAAATTTTATGAGCTTATTAGATCACAATACAAAATTGCCACCGTCATTGCTTTCATTTGTGATATACGGACAGCAGTTCCAACAAATCTCAATGCATTACCTTCACAATGGCTTTGAGCTGAATTCTACCCTTCATCGTTTCATACGATCAGAAGCACAATCGGAGTGTGCTGTCACACTCCGCTGATTAGATTCCGCAGCTTCTATCCATTCAAGATCTAACCACCAGCATCTGTCATAACTTAGCATAAATAAATGTACTGCTGACTCCTCTGGGGTACACCTATCCAGTAGCAACTCAATTTCATAACTTTGAAGCCCTTCCATTACGAGTCATTGTTGTTTGTTGGTTCGTTCGTTCGCTCGTTCGATTGAGCCCAGATGCCTCGTCCGTCATGCGCCGAGTAAGTAGACTTGATTTCATAACTCGCCCATTTTCCACACATGCATTATTTATATAGCAACGTCTTTCACCTGGTCTGGTCTAAGTCACACTCACCACGGTGGACGTCAACCATGCCGGCGGCGGTGCCGTCGAGAAGGAAAAACTATTGAACCTGAGCGCCACCACACAAAACACGTTGCCCGGCTCGGACTGTTATTGTTTTCTTTAGCAGCAGCGGCTTGAAACTTAACTCCAAAATGGAATGGTACGTGCAGCGCAAACATGTTTCTTCCCAAACTTGCCGCCCGTTGCACGCCGCTGCACACACATAACTGTCTCAAAATTGAAGAGGAATCATCTTTGACAGTCTGGAAAATAAGCAACGATACATACTATGTAACGGAAACACGTCAACGGGACAATAATTCGGGTAATAAAAGCAAACATCTCCAGCGTATTCCAGAAATGTTATATGATCCAAAATAGGAAATAACATTAAAATTTAATAAATGATATTACTGTCTTTGTCAAAGTTGTTGCATAGGTATTTAGGCTCGAGTTTGAGCCTTTATCGACAGTCTAGTAAACTCTGAGGGTCTACATAACCGAAGCGGTAAAAGCGCGCGAATGTTCAACAAGACCATGCTGAGCGAAATATTGATGTACTGACGATCACGAGAAATTTAATGCTCAGTACACTTATACAGAAGTGCAACAACACTCGCCGGGCATACAAATCAAAATCACGATCAAAAACCGTTTACCACCGGATAAGTATCATCGCCTGACCGCATGATCATCCGAAATCAAAGCTGCCTGTCATTGGTTTGCAGTGAAAGTGATTTCCATACTCTACTGTTTCCTACACCACCGTATCTTTCGGCAAATTTCGTCCAAGAGGTGTGTAAAATTGTACGGTCATAAAAATGCAAAACGAAAGGATCCTCGAAGCATTTGAAAACAAAAAAAATCGAATGCCAATATGCAAAACACAGAAACGGCAGCTCGAGAAACCCGAAATAAACATAACCTCCTTTGCCCGCCCACCGCAACAACCGCACACGAATCGGAAACCATGCGAAGCAAAACGCAAATGGAAAGACGGAAAAACAGCGATCAGTGTTTTGTTTCATTACCTCTTATTACCCGATCGTAGTACCACCAGGTACCACCAACTACGAACACTGTGAAAAAGTGGGTGGTTTTTATGTTTGCGGGAGGCAGCAAAGCTACTGCTGCAGCAGCAACTACAACAACGGCTGCAACTACCAGCAGCAGTTGAAGTGTGTTTTGATTGTTCGAATTACGCGCTCGTAAGTAGCTATTCATTCGACGTGGTGGTAAGTACTGGCGGAGGCTGGTGGTCACTAGGTGGATGGATTGAATTAACCCCGTTGATCATGGATTTCTTATAAAAGCTTTTTCAGATTAGCATTAGGTACTTGTTATTTTAGCGTCATTCGGGTGAAATTGATCGAGCATTTTTATTTGTCAAAATGACGCTCTAAACTTGAAACAATATGTGGGCAATGGTCATTACACTTGTTTACAAAAGAAAAACGAAGGTCATGAACTTCTATCAACGACCAAAATTTTTGATGCATAATTATGTTCTGATATCAAGATAGTGCTTCAAAAAAAATTTGGATAGCTCAGCAAATATGGAGTTTACTGAAATTCAAATATTTTGCGTTGCAGTCAACGAATTTTCAATCTTTTTGCATAAATAGAAAGCTGAATATAATATGTTTGGATCATCTGAACATTATTTTTGCATCAAATTAGAGGTATTCGAGATATTGGTGATTATATAGGCCAAACTCCTTGAATTTGAACAAAAATTTCCAAAAAATAATGAAGAATTTTTTTTTTTCGGTAAGAAAATAATCAATAAAAAAAATTCTTTCTCAACGTACATTTGAAAAATTTGATGTTAGCCGGTAACAGTAAAAATTCAGCTCAATCGGAACATTGGTCATGGTAATAAATATGTATGAAGGGAGCAACTTTGCTTAAAAATAGAACAAAAATCGATGTCCTGGCCACGTCCTTGCGACAGCTGAGGGATGTGAAGGGAGGTTAGTTGGACACCTATGAAAGTACATAGAGACCTCTACATTCTTTCAGGCCTAGGCGTCACGGGAATTTGAATGTTAGTGGAAGGATGAAGCTCAAAGGAGACGTTTGGTCAACATTCAGGTGCACAACATATTTTTGGTTGATGTCTGGTTCCTTTCCCAATTTGGCCCTTTTTGGGTGTTCGATTTTAAATCTGAAATAGAAACTGAGGTAACAAAACAAGAACTGTACAGAAATCGATGCTACATTGCCTCTTAATGACAATGGAGTACACCCGAGGTACGTTTGGCTACGTTTGGCAATTATAGGGAAAATATTGCCATAAATCCCTAGTTCTCGGTTTATCTTAAAATTAGTATCACAGCTGTTGAGGGAAGAGTGCTGTGCTCTGATGATTCGCTGATATCTCACAGCAAGTCCTAAAGGATCTTGTGGGCCGTTCAATGCTTGCATCGTTTGTGTCGACTCCGGCCAGTATTGGGGTCATGGTTACCGAATCATGTTAAATTCCTCAAACACTCAATCTGGTACGGTCAGAGTGTTACTACCCGAGCAGAGGAGAATAGCAAATTAATAACTACGAAATCACATAACCTGTTTTAATATCTTGTTTTGTTATTATTAAATCATCAAGGCATAGCTTTTCCATAACAAATTTTGTTATAATCAAGCTATTGAAATACATTCACTACAATACATTTCAATAACATATTTTGTTATTGTTTTGCTGTTGATAAACTTATCAACAATAGCACAACAGTAACAAGTTTGGAAATCAAAGCAACAATACAACAAATATGATCTGTCCCTTTGTTTTGTTTTATTTTTTTGTATTCAGTTAAAGTTGAAGAGTTCGTCATTGACATTATCGTCATCATTGAAATTTCGAAAGCAGTTTTCTCGTTCAAAACTGAAATTTTCGCAGTGAAAAAGTATTCACTGTTTCGCGGGTGGAGAATGGAGTGCAATGAATACATTTTCAATGCAAACTTTAAAGTTTTGAGCGAGAAAACTGCTTTCGTATTTTCAATGATGACGATTATGTCAATGACGAATCCTTCAATCTTAAGAAGGAAATTTCTAAACAAATACTCTGAAGAACTCCTTAAATAATAATCGGAAAAACATATAAAAGTTCTGGAGGAGCCTTTCGATAAATCCTTGGAGAAGTCTTCAAAAGAACTCCTGCAGAATCTTCTTAGAAATTCCAAAAGCAGTTCTGCTAAGCAATTATTAGAATTTTTGGGGAAAATTGCTCCTGTCATCTTTTACCAAACTCAAGAATAACACTAGTTTACAGCATTTTTGAACTCGGTAAGCTGATGATCGTTTTTGGTGTAGAATCATGCCCTGAGTTTGAAAACGCGAAGGAAAAAAATTACAGTAGAGCGGAAATTTTTTCGACTTTCCATACAAGATTGTTGATTTGAAATCGATTTTTGTTCTATTTTTAAGCAATGTCGCTCACTTCACACATCTCATTCTCCGTAATCAATACTCCGATTGAGCTGAATTTTTTACTGCAACTCGCCTACATATGATATGTCAAATACACGTTAAGAAAGAATTTTTATGTTGTTTTTTTTTCTTATTGAAAAAAAAATACATTTCTTCAAATATTTTAGAAAATTTTGCTAAAATTTAAGGAGATCGTCCCCAAAACTCACCAATATTTTGAATTTCATCAATCTGACGCAAAACCTGCTTTCAGATGATCGAAAGGTATTATATTCAGCTTTTAATTTATGGAAAAAGATTTAAAATAGGTCGAACAAAACGGAAGATATTTGAATTCTATTAAATTCCATATTTTAAAAAGTTGTAAAACTCGATATTGAGCTAAAACTCAAAAACTGTTCTACTTTGAATTTTTTGAAGCACGGTTTCGAAATCAGCGCTAAATTATGCTTCAAAAATTTTGGTCGTTGACAGAAGTTCACGACTTTCGTTTTATTTTGTAAACTAGTGTAATTTATTTTCGCAATGTTCAGATTATTCTTCAAACAAGTTGCCCAGTGGTGAAAATAAGTGAGTCGGAACGTTGGAGGCACAAGGACAATAGGATTCCCGAAGATCTGAATCGCCCATTTTCAAAAGCTGCAGAATGTGTTTCAAAATATCTTCGCCAACTTCCTGGTATAACAAGTATTACAGGAGGATCCGATTTCCAAACGGTGTCTCGGATCTGACTGCAAGTATACTGATGTTACTCGTGACCAGGGACTTGCTGTGACCGTGACCAGATTGCCAGGCGAAGTTCTTCCACCATACAACGTTTTGTGGCATTCGGACGTACATCCGGACGAGTGCGCTGTAGGTAGCTTTTGAGTCATGGGAGCATGATTCGACGCTTCAAACTATGGTAAGAACAATCCAATTTATTTGTACATCCCGATGTGGATAGTGCATTACAACGTAAGATCTACAATACGGTAAACTATGAATTGTTTCACAGTCCAGGGACTAGTCTCATCCATTGAGCTGTTCAATCCTTTCCTTCTTACGACTGTGAACGACTATTATTTCTATGCCAAGAAAGCGTTTCCCGAAAAAGTGCTTGAGCAAAAGTTATTGCAAATTGGGCAAATTTTTCGAAATCAGCGTAAAACAATGGTTGTTAATGAAAAGTTTTTTTTTATCAATAGTTCCACTATTGAAACATCTAGTTTTCCTATGAATTAGCAATGGGAATTTTTTGAATAGATGTGCGCAGCATCGATGTTCTGAATCGACGTTTTAGCATCTCAAAATTGATCGAATCAATTTTTTTTTCAATTTCTAATTGATTGATTTAGTTTTTTTATTGTTTATCAATAGTTCCACTATTATAACAAGTAGTGAACATAAAAATTTGCCAAATAAGATAACAATCATGTTTTTAAAACTATTGCATCATGTTCATCTAATTTCGTTTGTTTCGAGTTCGAAGAAACTCAATGGCTACAAATACGTCATAAAAATGGCATGATTGAAAATTTATTCCTAGTAATTTCTATTTCAACGGTTAAAGGAAAATTATTTTTACTATCGTATTTAAAACTTTATTTTTCGCTTATTACATCCTATCCAAATTCCAGCATAACCCAATCATACTGAATTCCAGACCATTTCCGTACCAAATCCCATCTCCTTTCTATTTACGAGGGCGTCGGTGAGTCTCTGGCACCTCGATAAATAGATATTATCCCTTCCCTACTATCCCTTCCCATCCACATAACGTGTTTCTTATCGTTTCAGAGAGCGATCAATGACGCTTAAGCCTAGGCTTGTTAGCCAGGACACATGGTCCAAATGCCTGTGCCCCACCCTGGAAGCAAAAAGGCCCATGAAGTGACAAAATTTCTTAGCTACGTCACTGGTGTTAAAATATACTAAATCACTTTTTCCCTGTAGGGGTACACAACCACTGCGACCAAATCACTTACACTCCCAACTAAACGTCTACACATGATCAACTCAAATACACTAACACAATCTGAATCTTATCGCTCGTTTATAGTGAATCCCAAATCAACCCATTCCAAATATCCAACTCCTGGACACCTATGGAGCGTCGGCGAGTCGCTGGCCTTTCATAAAGTAGGTGTCATATCATCACATCCTTTCCTATCCTCGTAACGGAGAAGATGGGCGTGGCCAGCAATGGAAGTTTTCATGTCTTTTTTACTTCAACCTCTGATTGGATAGCTGTTCCTTCCCAAATAGCATTCCATAAGCAATCGGAATAGGAGTATTAGAGTTTTAGCATGACAACTTTCAGTATGCAATCTACGAATTACTCCGTTACCACGCAACGCAACGCAACGCAACGCAATTATTAGAATTCTTGGCAGATTTTGAATAACTTCCGGAGAATTTATAACAGATTTTGCTCTTCAATTATTATCAATAACAAATTGATATCTAAATTTGTTATTGAATATTTTCCGAATTCACTGTTATTAGGTTGTTATTGAAACTAAAAAGAAAAGTTATTCAACTTCTCTAGAATATTGGATTTCCCAAAAAGTTCTTCCAGAATTCTGCATGGTACCTTGTACCATGCCGCTTGTGTATCTTTTGGAATTCGAAACGAATTTTTAGAGAGGTTCTGTCCCTTATGATTTCTTCAGAAATTTCTTCTCGGATCAACCTAGATGTCTCTTTTCAAGTTTCTCTTTTGGGATTTATTCACCTTTCTTATGCATTATGTTGGGAACAGCTCGCTTCCGTAGTGTACGGTTTGGGTCTAGAATGGCCCTAATGTACAAGGTGGGCTAAGAAAATCATTCAGGGATTTAATCTAGGCATCCGGTTGAAATTCATCCAAAAGTTGCTTTGGAGATCCACCAAGATTTTACTTTTGAAATACAGGTCGGACTCGAGTTTTGGCGCTTCCTAAGAAAATATCTCGCAAACGGAAGCATCAAATTTTGACTGATTACTTAATAATATTGGCTTGACAAAAATGTCCAAATTTCAGCTTTGAGCGCTCCGTTCCCTAGATATGTGTTTTAAAAACATCAGATCCCGGCTCCGGGGAGTATCTCCGTTACTTTAGAATTTCCTACGGGAATTCTTTCAAGAATTCATTCTGAAATCTCTCCAAAATATTTTTTTCTGATATTTCTCCAGGGATTCTTTCTGGGGTTCCTCCAGAATTTCTTTCTGCGATTCCTTCATCAGTTTTTCTATAATTTCATCAGAAGTTCTTTCTTGGATTCGTTAAAAAGTTTTTTATGATATTTTTCCTTGGAATGTCCTACATCCAAACATTTCTTTGAAGGATTCCTACAGGACTTTGTTTTGATATTTATGTGCAGTAGAAACACCTACACTTACTGGAACTTTTATTATGAGTAGTTCCAAGATATTTTCCAAGATTATTCTATCCATCATCTTTGTTATTTCCCCATGATTACTAGATGATTGGGCTAAAAATCTCGGTTATAAAGATAGTATAATAATAGGAACTCTCAACAATTTCTTACTGCGTTTACTGGGAATCTTCCGGAAGTTTAGTCTAGTAATCTTCCAGGAAATCTCTCCTCAAATCCTCCAGAAATTTCTTCAGGGAGCTCTTCTGATGTTCTGTATAGAAATTTTCGGGGAGTTATTCCTGAGAATCCTCTAGAAGTTCCTTGTGGGAATCCTTGAGAGATTCCTTTTAGGAATCCTTTATAAGTTCTTTCAAGAAATCATCCAATTATTCCTCGAGGGATACTTTCAGAACTGGTGGTATTTCTTTAGGATTTTTTGGGAATCGTTAGTTTCTTCTGGGAACCCTTCAGCAATTGCTGGAGAAATCCCCAGATTGTTTTCAATTTTCTACCTAAGTAACAGAACTCGCTGATTAACAGTTTCTTAAGCTGAAGATGGGTTTGTTCCACATTTGTACAGCAAAAATGTACAACAGACTCCTCTTTCATAGAGAAACTTATTTCTGAAAGACTAATTCACCTAAAGACCGGTCCAGAAAGTATGGACGCATAAAGAAAATACTGGCATTTCAAAACTATTGATGACTACTTCTTTTTGAAAGCTACATCCTGTTGGTCAACCTATTTTCTAAGCATTTGTATAGCGGTTTCTGCGATTCCAACAGTTTGTTTCAAAATACATGAACTTTCAGCGGAACATCATCGAGGAAATGTGCACAAACGATGAACAGAGCTTGAAAGATCACTAAGGAAATGAGCAAAATATGATGGGAGTAAGTGAGAAAACCGTGCGAGCAACAATCAGCAAACACGGTGGGGATAACACGTTTAAGCATAGGCAAAAATTGGGTTAAAAATAAAGATCCTGCTAACCCTCGTTTGAAAAAAAAACAAATAATGAAGGTACAGTAGACGTTCGATAACTGCAACATGTTTACGTTTCACTTAGCGAACAAAAATCCGATAACTGCAATGCCTGACAGTGTCAACAAACCATCAACTGACGTAAAATGAACGCGAAATTCATCCGACTGTTAATTTGGGCTAACATGGCGCACCATTTTGACGGGAGGCGGTGCGATAACTGCAAAATTGTTGCACTTACCGGACTTGCAGTTAAAAAGCATTGCAGTTAAACCGTTTGCACCGACCGAACGTCTGCTGTACAAGACACTGAAGACGACCTTACAGTTGAGGTCGAAAAACGTATCTGTCAAAGGATGCAAATTCTTAGTGGAATTCAAAGGAACAGTACTTAACCCGATTCTATTTTTACTTACAGATATTCCCCTAACAAATCCAGGGTCATCATCACGATAACAGGATGTTATTTTAAAAGTTTTAAGTTTACAGGCTCTTAAAAACCAAAGATCAGTCACCCCGTCTCGTATGGGTCACTATACAATGGACGGTGAGTAAAAGCGATCCACGCTGCGACTGCAAGTACGTAAAACAATCGTTTCATTTGCATATCATTGGCGTAACACTGCAGCTGAAGGAATTGCATGCCCACTGACAAGCACTCGATACTGGAGCTGGAGGAGTAGATTTGTTATGATGTTGCACGCTTTTTGCTACGCCGCCGTTCTGCCTTTGTTGAACAACAAACCCGCTGAAATTGCCGGTTGCTAACTAATAGCGTGGCTTCAAGTGTGCAATTCACCTGTGAGCACAGTCAGCACAGAAAGTGACATCTCTGCCGGGGCCGGAAATCAGACTGCAATTTTCTTTCGAAACTTGGCATTCGTTGAGGATGTTGCCCAGACCTGAACGACAAATTGTCCCACGCACCCGTGCGCCTCGTGGAATGATGCGTTAAATTGAATAATGCGATTTAATTTAATCACCCAATTACCTCTAGGTTTCTGTGGGCGCGAGAGCGAGAGTAAATTGCGGAAAATTTCTCCCCCTTCAGGTTGGATGAAATCAGCCCCAGCCAGCGGCTAGAGGAGCCGCGTAATGATTGGAGATGAAAGCGCCACTGCGCCGCAACGGACATAGCTTAAGATTTTTTTCTCATTCGGCGGCGAGAGAAAATGGACGTTTTAATGCATGAGTGGCTTTTTTGATATTCGGCATGAAATAAGGGATTATCACAAACTAGAGACTGCAGCGGCAAGTGATTTTGCATAATATCATGGCTTGGATAATAATTGAGCACGATGCTTGGTTGTGAACCTACTTTTTTCATTTCTGAATGAAAGAGAAATGAGAAAATGTGGCAATCGTGTCTGCCCGGAAGCCAATCAATAGGTGTTAGAAATTATAGGAGCAAGGAATGTATTCCGTTTTTCTTGCCGATACATTGCAACTTGTACTGGACATGCTTACTTATCAAAAGGGGTAGGCAAGCCCTTGAATTAATTTAAGTAACTATTTGAACAGACTATGATAATAATGCAATTAACAGAAAAAAGAATGAAACGAACTCACCAATTTGACTGAACCTGAGATCTAAAAATTAAACCGACTTTCTTCCAACCAGATTGACAAAAGGACCGAGTAAAACCACTGGAATTTACAATTGGTAATGTCGTCGAAATCTACGGAGATTTCCCCAAGGAAATGCTTCAAGATTTTATACATGGAATCCGGTACGAATATTATTAGTAATTGCCCAATGAATCCCATGTAATGAAAAAATAGTAGCATTTGAGTTAATTACCGACATCTCTGAAATGGCACCGACTTTTGCGCGCCACCAAATGCAATGGATAACAAATGAGTACACAATAACCTTAAGGATCCCCAAATGACCTCACATTCATCCATCAATGCAGGTTTGACATTTCCTTCACTCTGCCATTCAGAGAGAAAGGAAGTCTATTAGCTAATAGAGGCTGTAAATACACATGAAAGGTGATTTTATCAAGCCGACGACACCACCTCAGCCATAAAACTACGCAACAAGTGACTTCCGATTTGAGGCGCATCCAGCCGGCCGCAAGAGCCTCTAAAGTGTCGTGCAGATTTATGGATTCAAGTACCACCTCAGTCTGACCGACGACGTGACGCGACGAACCGGTAGACCCTCGAAAGGTTGTTGGTTTTAATTGATTTGCGCGCGGTGGCCCCAAACCAAACCAAACGAGGATGATGCGTGCCTGATGGCGTTTCCCTGCGTGGACTTCAGCGGTGTGCACCTTCTCTAAGTAGTATCACCCCTTTCTCTGTATCTAGCAGCCTGCCGGCACTTGAACGCAACTCTGATGCAACACCATCAAGCTCGAGTACGTTGTTGGTACTGCTTGGTACGGCTGCGTGTTGTATTTGGCTTAACGGAAACAAAGCAAATCGTATAGGTACTACCGGTTTGGCTCTTGGGCAGAATTGTACGGAGACAATCACAGTGGCCACCATCGTTGATGTGGGGCCTACATACATACGTTCAAACCTAAACCAACATTTGATGACTTGCAAATACATGCACAAGCCCGAATACGGATAATTTGATGGCTGTGGTACTGGTTCTGATAGTTGGACGGTAGTTAGGTACATACCGCTGACAAAATGTTATTTGATGGATATGGACGTATGAACTTTTCAGCAGTAGGTAGTTGATTGGAATAAATTATGATAACGAGGCGCATGAACGCGGGTGTCCACGCAGATTATTCATCATTTGTTGGCAACGCAAACTTGTATCTTACATCGACAGTATGATTAGATATGAATAATTTCCTGTGGGAATTGTGACAAAATTTGAATGTTGTTTTCTTGTGGAGATGTTGAAAAGTGAACCATTAGCTCCTAGTTCCTATCCCGAGACAACAGTTTAAACTTTCACGACCTTTGTTTTCTAAAATAGTTCCCTTTCATAAATGTGCCAAATTGAGAAAAATGTACCACTATAGTCGGCCTTCTGACAGTTCACTGTTCTATTTGTATGATGTTTTTTTCGTAACTGACTGGAATTGACCAAATTTGAGTAATCTGTGTTTGAACAACCTGTCATAAATACTGTTGGGAATCCCAACTTGGGATACATTCTTGAAACAGAAAAAAAAACAATGGTTTTTGAACCTTATCGCCCAGACAACAACCAAATCTATTATAAAGACAACCCAATTTCATTCAACCTTTCATCATTCGTGTGATAAGTCTAGTGAGCTCGTCACGAAAACCGTTTGCATGTTCTGATTTTATGTAGCTTTGTGATAACGTAAAGAATCATCGGAAGAATCAGCATTTCCTCCAAGAGTTTCATGTGAATTCTTCAAGGTGTTCCGCAGAAATTTCTCCAAGTTCCTCTAAGCTAAGAGTTGCATGTGAGTTCTTCAAGGTGTTTCTAAGAAATTTCTCCAGGAGTTCCTCGGAAATTTCCCCAATAACTCCTCGCAAATTCCTCCAAGAGTTTCACGGGAATACGTTTAAGAACTCTTCTGAAATTCTTCAGAAAGATCTCCAGGACATCCTCGGGAATCTGTCCAGGAGTTCCTCGGAAATGTTCCCAGGAGATCCCCTGGCAACTTTTCCAGAAGTTTCTGGGAAATTGTTTCATAATTTCCTCCGGAATTCCTCTTCAAGATTTCCCCTAGGAAGCTCTCTGGAAATTTCTCAAGGAGTTCCACGGGAATACCTCTAGGAGTTCCTAGGGAGTTCCCCTGAATTTCTTCTAGAAAATGCTTGGGAAGTTCTCCACGAGTTGCTTCCAGGATCTTCCAGGAGAAATCTTGGAAGAGTTTCTAGGGAATCTCCAAGAAGCTCCTGGAGGAATTTCTGAGAAATTCCCGAGAATTTCCAGAAGAACTTCTGGAGGAATTCCAGAGGAACTCTTGGATGAATTTCGGAGGAGTTCCTGGATGAATTCTCGGTGACTTCTTGGAGGAATTCCCTGGGAACTCCTGGAGGGATTGCCGGGGAACTCCTGGAGGTATTTTCGGAGAATTTTCGGAGTAATTTTTTATGGAGAACTCCTGGAGGAATTGTCGGGGAACTTCTGGAAGAATTTCTTGGGAACTCCAAGAGGAATTCCAGGAGTAACTCCTTGGGAATTTCACGAGAAATTTCCGAAAAACTTTCTCAGAAATTCTCGGTGAAATCCTGGAGATATTCTCGAAGAATCTATGGAGAAATCTCTGGGGAACTCTTGAAGTAATTCTTGGAGAACTTCTGGAGAAATGCGCGGGGAAACTCCAGGACGAATTCCCGGGATGCTCCTGGAAAAATACCAGGAAACTCCTGGAGGTATTCCCGGAGAATTCTTGGTGGAATTACCGGGGAACTCCTGAAAGAATTCTCGGGAAACTCTGAAGGTGTTTTTCGAGAGAAACTTATGCAAATTGTTTTGGGGAACTGCTGGATAAGTGTCCGGGCATTATTACTAGAGGACTTTTTGGGGAAATCTTATCCCCTTCAACAAATTTCGGGAAAATCCTAGAGAGAATTTTGAGATGATTTATGAAAGAATTATCGTAGAATTCCGTAGAAAATTCTGGACGGGTTTGGCCAAAAACGCTGGAGGAACTCTTGGGAAATTTCTAGAAATATCCCGTTTAATTCTTGGAAGTATTCCTGGGGAAGCCATGGAGGTATTCCCGGGGGCTAGTGTAGGAATTTTCCAGGAACTCCTAGAGGAATCCTCGTGGAACTCCTGAAGGACTTCCCGGGGTACTTCTTTAAGAAGTTCTGTGTAGATTGTGAAGAAATTATCAGGTTTATCATGGAGGAATTTCCGGAAAACTCTTATGAATTCTTGGAGAACTGCTTGAGACAATTTTAAAATCTTAGGAGGAAACCTAGAATGTGCTTCTGCAAGAATCTCAAAAGGATCTGTTGTAGAAACGCCTAAAGATACGACTTGAGCAGCTCCTGGAGAAACTACTGAAAGAATTTCAGAAGCATAACAAAAAAAAACTGGTGCATTCCCAGAAGAAACTATTTAGGGAATTTCACAAGGATAAATCCCACAATGAACTCGTGTAGGATTAATCAATTTTATTTCTCCTCACACCCTTCTTACAGCATCGTTTCGTTAAAATGCTGTCAGTTAAACAAGTTAAAATTGCTTACAGACTTACTTATAAGTCGGAAAAAATCACAAGTTTTCCAGGTTTTTCCAGGGAGGAATTTCGGAAGATTATAATAGCCATAATTATATAAAATGTATACTTTTAAAAAACTGTACAGAAAAAAGTTTCAATTGCTTTACAAAAACTGTACAGAAAAAAAAAATGTCAAACACAAACATTCAAGAGTCCAATCAGTAATCCCGTAGATAATATGCCTTTGAATTTCTTACACGGTTTTGAAATTGAACTTGGATGTCTGTTGCCTGTGCTGATGGTGTAGTAATGTTGAGATTTCAAGAGTGCACCTATAAATAGTTCATTCCGAGATTTTGTCGATGTTCTTTTGGGATTTGTGAGAGTTGTTCCTCGGATTTCTACCTGTGTTCCTCCCAAACTTTCTGAAGGATCTTTGCTGGAGATTCTTCCAAGATTTTTTCCGGAGGTTTTCCCGATATGCTTCCAGAGTTTCGCTGGATGCCCCCCGGAGATCGTTCCAAAATTTACCCAAAAGTTTTTTTCAAGAATTTCTTTTAGTGGTTTTCCGTGTGAGCTTTCCATCAGTTTCTCTCAGAACTTTGCAAGATTTTTGCAGAAGTACTTCCAGGAATTTATTCCAGAGTGTTTTCCGCCATTGTTGGATTTCCACGTGGAATTTTGCCCGTAGTTATCTTTCAGGTTTCCACAGTTTCTCCTTTAATATCCCTATTGTTTTTCATCCAGAACTAATCCTTCCTATTCCGGAACTTTTTTTTTCCGAGAAGTCCCAGTTTTTCTCAGGATTTCATCCAAAGTTCCTCTTGAGATTTCTTCTGGGAAGTTTCTCGCTAGATTTCACCTTGATTCATTCAGATGTTTTTTGGGGAGTTCCATACAAGGCGTTTCGTATGGAGACATTCCGAAGAAAAACTCCAGGAAAAATCCCTTCAAGGGAGCAACTACCCAAGAAATCTTAAAGGAGCATTCGGGTCAGATAGTTTCTAGTAGTAATACCCAGAAAATCTCTCGGAATAATCCCAAAAAAATCTGTAAAAAAAATAATCTCAGGTGGATCACTGGAAATCTGATAAATAACTACGAGGAAAAATAATTCCAGAAGGACAGTCCAGGGTAAATTCCGAAGACATTCAGGAAAAAATCCCGGCTTAAATTCCTGTAGAAATCCAGGGAAACCCTTTAAGGGTAAGCTCAAGGAGTTTTTTTTTTAAGAAATTATAGGAGAAACTTTGGTAGAAATCCCGGGAGGAACTCCTGCAAAAAACCGTGAAAAACTCATTAAGAAATCCTTGGAGAAGCTATAATAGAAATCCCAGAAATAACTCCAGTGAGAAAAATCCCGGAAAATCCAAAGATAAACACCGCAAGTAATCGCGGAAAATTTTCAAGAGGAATCCTGAAAGAAACTCAAGGAAAAACATCGTGACAACACTGTCATGTATCACTGTGATGTGAGAAATTCAGTGAAGATGTCTTAGGGAAAAAACGCAGGAGGACCTCCGGGAAATATCGCACGCGGGACACTGAGAGAAATCTGCAAATATATTTTGTAGCATCCCCGTTAAAAAATTCAAGAACACCCCAAAAAACCAAACAGTAATTTCAATTTTTACGGATAACTAGAGGCAATTTATTGTAAGGAACTTCTTCGGTAATTTGTTTAGGAATTACTTCGGATTTTTATATAATGAACCTTACGGAAATACATTTGAAAAATTATTCAGTCTTGTGAGTTCTTTTTATAATTCCGATGAGAATTCATGAGTTTTTGTGAATTGTTTTTGTAATATCGATGAGACTTCTTGAGACATTTTTTCTGAATTTTTCAGTAATGCTCCTATGAATTCCTTCAGCAATTACCGTGAAACTTTCTTCGAAAATTTCTTCTGAAATTACCTTGCCTGTTTCTCAGAATACTTTAACTTTTCAGCCATTTTTTTTTATTCCATCCACAGCTCCTTTGGGAATGTATTCTATAAATCATTTAGATGCTTCTAAGGCCAGTAATCTGGGAACTCCTTAGGTTATCCTTTTGACAATTCCATCAGAGATTTCATTATTGGCAAATTTCTATGAAAATTTCTCTGGAAATTTCTTTAATTTGGTATCTTTTCAGTCAATCTTCTTGGCCATTGATTCGACAATAATCTTTGAAATCCTTTCGATGACTTCTTCGGCAATTCTTTTGCAAATTTCTTGGTGGATCACTTGGAAATTTCTTTTGAAAAAACTTTGAAAACTTCTTCGATATTTATCTGAAAATAATTTGGCCAATTTCCCTAGAAATGCTTCCACAATTTTCTTTTTCTCAAAGAAGAAGAAAGTTCATTAAAATTTACACAAAAATCCTTAATACAGTACGGACCCGATTTTGTCAGCCCCATTTTGCGACGAACTTTTGTTCTCATTATCTAAAGGTCGAACTTTGACCAATTCATTTAAGATCATCATCAAACTACTACTGAAAGGCAGATCATAGAGGGAAAAAAGTGTGAATATCTGTTTAGATTTTTTAGGGGAGCAAAAACTGTTTTCCGGAAAGGGGCTGACAAAATCGGGTCACTTATGTATTACAAAAAAAAATTTCAAAATAAATTGCGTTGCGTCGTAGATTGCATACTGGGAGATGTCATGCTAAAAAATTAATAATTTTATTCCAGTTACTAATGGATAGCTATTTGCCAAAGAACAGTTATTATCCAATCGGGGGTTGAAGTAGAAAAGATATGAAAACTTTTTGCCACGCCCATCTTCTCCGTTACGAGGCTAGGAAAGGAAGTGATTATGATATCTACATTTGACCAGCGACTCACCAACGCCCTTGAAGGGGTGAAGGAGTTGGATATTTGGAATGGGAAGATTTGCTATTCACTATAAGCGAGTGATGCGACGAGGTTCATTTTTTTTTATCTGTATTAACGAGATTTTTAGCCCTAGGCTAGTTCATCTCGGGACTCACGCTTTACTTCCCTTCCGAAGGAAGAGCTCACATTTTGTGAGTTTGTCGGGATTGGGATTCGATCCCACGTCCTCGGCGTGATAGTCAAGTGTTCTAACCATCACACCAGGTCCGCTCCACAGGTTCATATTGTGTAAGTGTAATTGAGTAGATCATGTAGATGTGTTGGTGTGAGTGTTTTAGTATTTATAAACACTTACGTTGGTAGTGACGTACCTAAGAGATTTTATGTCACTCCATGGGCATTAGTATGGGACAGACATCAAATTCTCGCTCCAGTCGAATTTTTTGATTCCATCTAGGTCTCATATAAACTGTACAAAATTTCAGCGCAATCGGTGAAACTATAATTTAGCGCAAGCGGTTCAAAGTTTTCATTGGATTTACTATGGGAAAAGTAATACTTTCAGATAAAAAATTCCAGAGGTCGCCCCTTGCCTCCTTAATTCAAATCGATCAACGTTTCTTGTAGAAAAATCATTTATGAAACTTTCCTTCGAAGACCGCAAAACAATTGGATGCTTGTGAAAAAAGTTATTGATTTATTACCGATTAGTGATCGAACGAACGGCTTTTTACAGGTCGGACTCGATTATCCGGGGGTTCAATTAACCGGGGGCCCGATTATCCGGGGCCCGATTATCCGGGGCTCGATTATCCGAAAAAAATGGCTCGATTATTCGGGGATCAAATATTTTTTCGTTTTGTTTGCACATTTTAAGATACCAATAAGTCAAAAGATGTAGCAAATGTCGAAATGCGCTAAATTATAGTTTCACCGATTGCGCTGAAATTTTGTACAGTTCATATGGGACCGAAATGGGATCTAAAAAGTCGACTGGAGCGAGGATTTTTTTTCAAACAAGCATGTCCCATACTAATGGGCATTTTTGCATCAAGGATGGGGCACTGGCATCATTTGTCCTGGCCAACAAGCATAGGCTTGAGCAACATAATTTGGCCCACCTCAATTAACCTGCCTATAACGCTGCGTATTGTCTGTTACGATGGGAAAGGATACTGGGAGGGGATGATATCTATTTTCAGTTTATGGAACTGAACACTAGACAACGGACACGACACACATTACGAGTACCAGGGGATACGAGAGAGAAACATTTCTTGCGAAAAGTTTTTTCACTCAGAGCGGGAATCGAATCCTCATCCCATGGCATGGTACGATTGGTAACGCTAACCACATGGCCACGATGATCCATGAGGAATTTCCGAATAAATTCACAATGGTCAAAATAATTCCGAACTTATGTCCAAAGTAACTTCCGCAGAAATTTCAAATGGGATTCAAATTTTCAAAGAAATTTCACATGGAATTCACTCAGAATTTCTGTTTAAGTATCCGAATCAATTACAGAGATTTTTTTCAAGTATTCGTCGTCAAATTCTAAAAAAAATGTCAGAGCTATTCTCTAAGTTATATTCTATTATTGATGACTGTATGACTTAATCCTCATAACTTTCAATAGTTTTTTTGCGGTAAATCTAATATTATTCAAAATAAGAGGAAATGACGATAGTAATAACAAAAAAGGTGGATAGAATCAAAAATGAGCGATCAAAAGATATGTTTAGAAGTTGAATTAACGAAAGGCCCTTACTAAGCAGCATAATCAAAACGACGACCTTCTTGCCTAATCTCATGAACTTGAACAGAGAAACAAAACCATCACAAGCACCAGAATAGTCCAACAGTAGCGCATTGCGGAGGCTGGCAACGTTCGCATAAAACCTCCGCATGTCGTTTCGTTTCATGCTTTCATCGAATCCACAGTGATCGTTCCACGTTTGCTCTAGCCACCTTGTACCACTCTCTGTCGCGGACCCTAATATATCCGTACACAGCGGGTTTGCTACTACATATTTTGAAGCATTAATAGGAAAAGGGGATATCAGTTCAATATAGAGTCTGAAACCATTTGAACAGGCGGTCCTATTTTGGACAGTTTCTGCTAGAACTCAGTATATTTTATATCAATTGACGAGACAGTATCTAGCCATGTACAAAAAAATCGAGTAATTTGATACCAAATTGACTAGCTTATAGCGGAAAGTGTCCAAAATAGACCCCCTTCTTAAATGGCTTCACACCCTACCTTGATTCTAATTTCCAGATAGGTTTCACTTGCCTTTAAGTTCATCGCGCCAAGACAACACGAACTTGAAAACCAAACAAAAAAAAAAGCTGTCGGAATGATCCATTGCATTGCAAATTCTCCATCACGCATGGCTACCCAAGTCCTCGACTTGACCGAACGCTAAATTATGGCTCACCCATCCATTGAGCAGCACAATGCGCTGGCGAACAGTCTTTGGTGTCCGGAGGAGGATTCAAGGTACCGTAAACTGAGTGTTAATCAATCAACAGACGTGTTTCAATACTTAATTGAGACCTATTGGTCTAATGCGAATTGTGTCTGTGTTGACATGACTTCACGTTTGAACGGTCGGTTTTGACGAAGTTTTGATCAACGTCATTCCAAGTTGATCAACATGTCACCGATTCACGGTAATCGAAACCACCCCCAGTATCTGGTAGATGAATATCGCCTCCGCTTATAGCTCATTTGTCGCCATTGTTATGAATCCGAACATGAAGGTCAATAGCTGTGCTTGTGTTTCACTGAGTTTGGCTTGATCATCATTTCCACCGACGAACCGAACACACGAGAGCCCATTCTGGTCGATATCGGCACTTGTCGACGTGTGTGAAGCACCAAAAAATATTTCCCGTGTTCGACTATCTGGGTCTACAGCGCTTCTCAGCTGGGATTGTGTAGCGCCTCTTACGTTGAGAATGAAGCCACTTACAACCAGCTGAGCTGTACCAATCAGCCAACCGACGGCGACGTCTGGTGCGAAAATTTCCCAACAACTTATCTGCATTTGATCCGTCTCTGCGTTTCTCGTGGGGTGTTTGTGTGTGTGTCAGAAACAGTCAGGCGATGATGAAATGTGATTTCCAGCAATTTGATGAGAGAATTGTGCAAACATCCACGTGCAACTGTTTTTTTGGGTTAGATCTTTGCTTGATCGCAGTGCAGCAGAAATACTTGCCGGCTACCGTGTGTGTGTCAATTTCCACGGTGCAACGGCGGAATGAGTGATGTTTTGACTGACTGGACTGACTGGCGGTGTAGAAACCGTAAGTGATGATGTAGTAACAGCTACCTACCAACCACGCCTGGCGTGGAAAGTGATGGGTTGGAAGCTTGCGTGTTTGCAGCATCCAGCACGAATCTAAATGGGAGCAATTTGAAAACGTTGTGTTTTGACATAAGAGCACGTGAGTGAGAGTATCTGCAGAAATTGGATTCACTTCAATGCATTTTTGAACATGGGAAAAATATTGCTAGAGTAAGTATGCAGGCTTTGAAGAAACTTTTAGATTTAATATTAATCACTTCAGCTCTGTTCTATACTGTAAGGCCCTTATTACCACTGATGCAAAGGCATTGGTATTCAGCATGACAATTCTGAGGGTGACCAAGAACGCACTAATGCATAAGCGAACCACATTGTGTTCAAACAGCGCCCTAAAAGGTCATGCATAAAGCGTAAGGAGAGCCCGTAGCTCCTAGCCACAGCGGGTTAAGGAGAAACTTCAAAGAATACAAAGATGGCTGCCACAATGGCCGACTTGGTCCCCTACTCACGTTTTTAAGAGCACCAATCTTGAAAATTCGTAAACAAATGCTCTCGATTTGTAAAAACTGCCTCTTTTTGCAAGTGAGCAAAGCCAGGAAAAACAAGTGCTGCTTGGCTCGATGCTTTTGTTCGTCAGATTTGTGCCTCTAAAGTTTGTATGAAAAATTGCAATGGGATTTCTTGATGTTTCACCTTGTTTCACAGAACATTCTGAAGATTCAGGTTTCTGAGTTTTCAATTAATAAAAATTTTCCAAGTATTCTGAAACGCAGTTGCGCAAAAACTAGACAGTGGCATAGGGGCTGTCCATAAACCACGTGGTCATTTTTTTGGGACTTCTCAACCCCCCCCCCCCCCCCCCCCTGCGTGGTCATTAGTCCATACAAATTTTTTTATTTGTCCATACTAAATGGTCATTGGCCGACCCCCCCCCCCTCATGACCACGTGGTTTATGGACAGCCCCATCAAACGATACGAAGTTCCATAATCCGATGCACAGCTGAGCTATCACATACAAATGAGACAAATGAATGTTTGCCATGTGATAGCTGAGCCGTCAGTGAACAGTCAATGATTTGACCAGCATGCTGCAATTTTGCTTTGACAGATTTGTAAGATACTACGCCACACCCTTGGAGATATTTCAGTACAATACAATTTTGTTTGACGACATGATTCCAAACTATTCCAGTATCGTTTGTTTGTGTTGAGTGGCAGCCCAGATATCAATCTGAAGCTTTACCCAACACTTCTATACCGGAATAGTTGGCTCAGGGCCAATGAAGTCATGTGATGCTCCAGTGCGAGCTTACTCATCAGCCCATTCATTTTCAGCGATGGAAGAAGTGCCAGATACCCATACAAGGTGAACAGCGTTTGATGAATTCAGCACCTCGATTAGAATTAGACAAGCGATAACTATCTTCGATCTAACCAAAGCAAGTGTTTTAATAGCAGCGTGGCTATCTGCACAAAAGTATATTACTTTGCCCATTACGTGCTTCTGAAGCGCTGATTGCACCCCGCACATAAGAGCAAATATTTCGGCCTGAAAAACGGTGCAGTGTCTACCAAGTGAGTAAGACTGATGCAGCCTTAGCTACGAGAATAAACACCAGCACCTGCTCGATCTTCGAGAAGGGAGCCATCAGTTTAACATACGATGCGGTCGGAAAAACTTCTCTCTAAATATCCAGATGTCCACTCTTCCCGGGTAGGGAATTTCGTGGATAATGTCCTATAGCGAAAATTACAAGCAATTGTAACATCACATGGAGCAAGGCCCATTTTGTCGTAATTCACCGATAGTGGAAACAACAAGGTGTGTGTTGATCTGCGGTTCACAGGGTTTTCCTCTAGTAAACCAAGTACCGATAGGCGGTAAGTGCAAAAAGTGCTTCTTGTTCAAGATGAATGTGTAATGGGGCAACGTCAAAGACAACTTCGAGCGCTGCCGTGGGGGTCCAAGAGAACGCTCCAGACATAGCTATTAAGCACATCTTTTGGAGATGGCCTAATTTTGATTGGATCGTTCTCACTTTGTCCTTTTGCCACCACACAAGACATCCATAGGCCAATATTGGTCAAACAACAGTTGTGTAAATCCATTTGATACATGTACATACATGTATGTACATACTTGGATTCTAGACCCCAAATTGAACCAAAGGTTCGCCGTCATTACCCGAGGGTCATACAAGCTTTCTTGATTCTGAACTCAATCCAGAAAAGCTTGGAATCAATAATAACTCCAACGTACTTTACCTGTTCAGTCACATCGTTTTCAGAATCAAAGATACGCAAAGGTCGAACGCCATTACGATTTCGCTTTTCCGTAAAAAAAAACAATAGATGTTTTACTCGGATTAACCTCAAGGCCACATTGGCGACACCAACCAACTACCTGAAGGGCGCTTTGCATCACGTCGAAAAGGGTGGTGATACACATACCAACTAACAATGTTAGGTAGTCGTCGGCATAACCATTAGTAGGAAAACCGCTATTATTGAGTTGCCTCAAAAGCGTATCTGCTACGAGATTCCACAAAAGCAGTGACAAGACTCCCCTTTGGGGGCATCCACAAACACTCAGTTTCCTAATCTCTGCTAGACGCAATGTCGAGAAGAGATATCGGTTTTTGAGCATTTGATGAATCCAATTGGAAATCATTGGAGATGTATCATGACTCCGTGCGGCTTCCAATATGGCATCCAAGGACACATTGTCAAAGGCACCCTCGACATCTAAGTGAACACCCAAACAAGAATTCTTTTGAGTGAATGCTTTCTCGAAACAACCTTGTGTAAAAGAGTCACAGTGGAATTACCAGATTGGTAGGTATGTTGGTTCATACGAAGAGGCACGTTGGTTAGATGAAAATCACAGATGTGATGATCCACAATGCGTTCTAAGCATTTCAGAAGAAAAGATGTCAAACTGATGGGTCTGAAACTCTTTGCTTCTTCATACGACGCACAACCTAGTTTCGAAAGGAACTTCACTGTAATATCTCGCCAAGATTTGGGAACATACCCTGTAGCAAAACTGAAATAATCAAATCCCTTCTGAAGCAAAATAGGATAAATCCCATCTGCCCCAGGAAATTTGAAAGGAGCAAAACTATTAAGTGCCCACTCTATCGATTCTATAGTTACAATACACCCAGCCGAGGCCAGGGAATCATAACTACAAGAAAAGACATCAGGTTCATCCGAAGATGTAACATCCACATATCCGGGGAAGTGTGTGCTGAAGCATTCCAAAACTTCCTCATCAGTGGAAGTCAGATCGCCTTTTAGCAAACGAAGTTCGTTCACTCGGAAATCCTTAGATTTCACAAGGATTTTGTTTAACCGACTGACTTCACTCAAACTAGAAACATTCGTACAAAGGTTTTTCCAGTCGGATCGTTCAGTAGACCGCAGAGCTTTCCTGTAGGCCTTGCGAGCCAATCTGAAAGCCTCCGAACCAGTCGAACGTCTGTTCCAACTCTTTCTAAATTGTTTCCTGAGTTACGCCAGATCAGAGTTCCGCCAAGGGGTTCCTCTTGTGATCTTAACAGACCGTAGAGGACATGCTCCTTCAAAAACTTCCATGATGAAGGTCTTTGTAGTATCAACGGCATCATCTAAATCACTTGGAGTGTCAATGGATGCTGAGTGAGTATCCATGAAATTTGGCCGCAACCAAATCAGTAAAGATATCCCAGTTGGTTGACCAGAGATTCCTGAAACACAATTTCGCGAAGTAACATTTAAGTGTTCTAAAAAGATGTAGCAATGAAGATGAAGATTCTTCACCTCGCGACTAATTCTACCAGAGTAATGCGTTATGTCTTACACTTCCTCTCTGGCAGGTACCATGAAGGTTGGGTGGTTGCTTATGTTAAGTAATCCAAGATCTGTACTACTTAAGTACTTCATCAGACTGGAGCCTCTCAAGTTAGTGTCTGAGCAGCCCCAGATGATATTGTGAGCAATAGCATCACTGCCGAAGGCCTTTTATAGTGCAGTATGCGATGACGTGTTTTAAAGCATCCACAGGGGACGGTTTATCGTGCGGTAAATACACCGAACAATAGACGAATTTTCTGTTGAGGTTTTCAACAGATACAGGGGATGGCCAAAATGTTTGGGATAGGCAACTTTTTTTTCCACAAAAAAAAATCAACATGCTGTAACTTTTCATAGAGTGCATAAAAAAATCTCAAATTTTAACTGTTTGTCAACCTATTATATGTGCATCATTGGTACAAATTTGGGCTCGATTGATTAATTTTTCGCGAAGTTAGAACCGTTCGGATAAAACACTATTATTTAGACAACTAATTTTTGAACTGTCATATCTCGGAAACCAGTGAACCGAATTGAATGATTTTTTTAACGTTTATCAACAATATATTGATACTTGATACGACGTTATAAAATGTAATATTTTCTCACGGCAAATTAAGTTATACCGGATTGAAATTTTTACCCATATAGAGGAAAATAAATCAAATTTACAATACCACACAAAAATTACTAAATGTGTTCTTCCTTCAATCCAAATAGGCTCTAATATATCTGATTAGAGATAATTTGAGAACAGAAGTGGAAAGCTTTGGATATCAACACTAAAATTTATTGACGGTGAGGTAAAAAATATACATTTTTTCGAAAAAAAAATCCAAAAAGTGTCAATCTATGATAACTTTTTTCAACGTTTAAAAAGTACCTATGTTTTAATGGTTTGTGAAGCATTTACAAATTGTTAGTGTGCGTTCAAAATTTCGTTCAATTCGGTTCACTGGTTTCCGAGATATGACACCTCAAAAATGAATTGTCTGAAAAATAGTATTTTACCCGAACGGTTCTAACTCTGCGAAAGATTAATCAATCGAGTTAAAATTTGTACCAATGATGCACACATAATAGGTTGATAAACAGTCAAAATTTGAGATTTTTTGATGCGCTCTATGAAAAGTTACAGCTCGTTGAATTTTTTTGTGAGAGAAAAAAAGTTGCCTATCCCAAACATTTTGGCCATCCCCTGTACATACATCAATTGAAATAGCACATACATCTCTGGTGGTTAGATCAGGGATGAGTGTAGCAACCAGGGTTGTGCAGTTTCAGGAGGGTCAATGTCGAATGACACTCGCTCTAACCATCACTTCATACGACAAACGCAGTCCATCAAAACATAATCGATTCACGCAAAAGCCACTCAAGCCAACCCTCGTTTAATGCAGAGTCAACCACATCCAACAGCAGCGATCGTCTCTTGTTTTCGAACCACACGATGAAACACCGAAGCGAGTTTTTGTTCTACGCTTTGCATTCTATTCATAGGGCGTGCTATGGTTGTGTTTGCTGCGCCATGCAATACTACTTAACAAATTGACCCTCATCCTGGCATTTTCAGACGAGAGTCACCCAGTAGTGAGTGACATAGCTCTGCGTCGGAACGACGGTTAAGAAGCATTCGGCTACTCAAGAGATTTGCAGAGAAAGAGCGTGGCGGCGGCAGCCACCGTATCAATGCGTTCGTCTCGAATGTGTTCGATAGCAACATAGAGACGGTCGGCTGTAGCGTTGATGGAGGAAGAAGGGCAATGTTGATGTTGCGGCTTTTTTGTGTTATGATGGTGATAATGCACAAGACTGGTAGCAACTGTTGTGTTGTGGACAAGCACACAGGCTCGAGGCATGACACGCGGGTTTTCCATTTCATTTTTTCTGAAAGTAGCAAACACAGGTTTCACAAGGCTTCCTAGATAAAAATTCCCCTAACGAAAGTAAAGTAGGGTAAATGTACCAATAGTGATGCTATTAGTAGCTCCTTGTAGTAAAATAGTTGAATAAAATTGATAATCCCACAAAATGAAAAGTCTGAAAACGTTAGTCGATAGTTTTTTCACTTAAATTTGCTAGGAAAAATGTAAAAATCTTTGTTTATTTAAGTTTTGGCTAATAAATCACTTGCACCAACTATAGGTACACGGTTCCTATTATGGAGGTAAAATGTAATATTGGTTCCTATAGTGGCGCATTCCATTGAATTCATATGGGACCCACCACTATAGGAACACTACCACCACTATAGGTGCAAAGGAGCAAAAAAAATAAGGAAAATAATTGTTTAAAAGAGGTTTTTCGGCAAATCCTGAACACAAAACTGAATTAATGTTATTATTTAGGTATGACGCATCTATTAAAAATGTCATTTGCAAGCTTTTTGGTCGAAATAGTGCTAAACTGGCACTACCACTACTATTGGTACTACCTCCACTAAGGGAGCTTTTACCCTACTTGGACTAAGGCCACTTGGGCTGTACCCTTTTGCATAAGTCTGCACAGATTGACTGTTGCTGATTGATCTTAGCTATCCTAACCGTAGCCACTACACACACAAAGCTTAGTCTCCAGTTAGCTTAGTGGTTAAGGCTATGAATTAGTGGAGACGGTGGGTTCGTTCCCCGTTCGGGTCGGGAAATTATTCTCGACTGCCTGGGCATAGTGTATCATTGTACTTGCCGCACAATGTACAAAATAATGCAATGGCAGGCAAATAAAGCCCTTCAATTAATAACTGTGGAAATGAAGAGAGGCAGGCCAAGTTCCAATGCGAATGTCGAGCCATATGGTATCAGTAGGTCGGCTCCAGAGGCACGTTCTCCTCCATTTGGGAATTTTGTGCCATCTTGCCATAAAGAATTTGTGACGTCGAGCCATAAAGAAGAAGAAGAAGAAAAAGAACCACACTCACAAACTAGGCAAGATAAGTATCTTTACAATCAGAGAATAATAACAAACAAAGACAAAGAATAGCAGCAACAAAACCAGAACGCTATCGATTGCATTGTGGGCTTCGTGGCCGTGCGGCTAGAGGCGTCAGTAGGGTGGCCCACACTTATATGAAAAACTAGGAGTGGGTAATGTCTGAGACATAACCGCAATGTTGACGTAGGACAAAGGCTGGAAGGACTTTTATATTCTCATAATACAATGTTTGTTGTTATGATAATACAAATGGGTGGACTGATGTGTTGAGTAAAGTTGTTGTGTGATCGCTATCGCTGAACGCATTCATAACCCAACAATCATTTTTGCTGTATAAGAGTAAAACAAATCACTCTTAAGCTAACTTAAGCTCAAGAAGCTGTTATTCAGCTGGTCCGGTTACTTGGGAAGATTTTGAATAGTTCAAGAGTTATTTCGTTTTGAAGAGAAATGATCAATTTACTCTTCTACGAGAGAATTTTCATCGAGCGGATAAAATTATTAGATAATTGAACGGCGTTAGATAGATCCTTTTAATTGAAGATTAGCGTGAAACTCATTCAATAATACGTTGTTTTCATCTGGGAAGAACATATTAGTGGCCGACTTCACTATTGCTGAACTACCAAGCTTTCAGTCTGTCGCTTTTAATTACCGAAACATAACTCTTGAGTAATCATTTTCGCTGATCCTGGAAAAGACCGTTCATAAAACGGAAGATTTTGGCAAGACAATTATTGCATGAATTCATCACGCAATGCGAGTTGATTTTACCCATACGGAATGCGGCCGTTTGCTGTCGTGGATGAGATTTCTGGTGCTGCCACCACGATAGCCGAGAGTCATCGCTGAGTTTGTGTGCTGCTGCCTAGCTGGGAGGTGACATCTCCCTTCTCCTTGACTGATCCAAGGAAAATGACGAAAGTTAACAGAGGAAACAGCTGTTATGCCCCTAGATTAGCAGATGAAGCTCCTCCCATTCGGCGGGCTTTCCAATTTATTCCGTTTGCATGACCCGCCCACATTGTGTCAGACGCTTTAAACGACTAATCAAAGCCGTTCTTTGAGACAATTTCTAATCGAACGGATGAACTAACCGAAGTATTGAAAAGTTAAGATCATTTTAATTCGATAAATATTAGAACGCAACAATGTTTCAGGCACAATTTGTCCGAATAAGATACTAGAACAATTAGAACAATTAGAGGCCGGCTATACTGTTGCTCAGTTTTCAGTCTGTCGCTTTTAATTATCCGATTCATAATTCTGGAGGAATCATTTTCGATTTAAGTAATAGAAGATTTCGGCAAGACAATTGAAAATTATCCGCACTGAATGCTGGAAGCCGTCGAAAACTGCCATCGCTTACTGCCGTGGATGAGATTCCTGGTTCTATCAGCTAAATAGCCGAGAGTCGTCGCAGGATTGGTGCGCAGCTGCGGAGGTGACTTTCACTCCCTTTGACTGATCCAACGAAAATGACGGAAGAAAACAGAGGTCACTGCTTTTATTCCCCTTGATTAGCAGATTAGGCTCCTCCCATTTGGCTGGCTTTCCAGGTTATTTCGTCTGCATGACCCGCCCCGAATGCTCCAGACGCATCAAGCAACTAATCAACCGAGAAATGAGCAAATTTTCATTGAACGGATAGAGTAACCAAAATATTGGATAATTTCGATCAGTTTAATTCGAAAAATGTTCAAACTAATTTTAATTAAACAATGTTTCACGCAAAATAGTCCGGATAGAATAATGCGTTGTTAAATTCCGGGTGGAACCATTAGGCCATTAGTGACCGGCTTCATCATTATTGCTGGGCCACCAAGTATTCAATCTTTCACTTTTCAGTTGCACTACACTTTTCTCGTTCGAAGGAATGAAATTAGCTGATTCACAAACTCTTAAGGAATAATTAACGGTGGTCCTGAACATGACCGTTTGATTATTTGACGAGTTTAGGAACGAAATGGCATGAATTTACCATGCCACGCAATGCGTGTTGGTTTTCTCCGTGCTGAATGATAAACGCCACCGAAAACTGGACCGCCGCTTGCTGCCGTGGATTAGAATAATGACCAGTTTCACTATTGCTGGCAACGATGCTCTGTCTTTTGCTTTTTGGTTGCACTACATCTCGATTGATGTTGGAAATTATCCAATTAACTCTTGAAGAATCATTTTCGATGGTCCTGAAAAGGACCGTTTTGAATAATGGACGATTTTGATTCATTCACCATGCCACGCAATGCGTGTTGGTTTTCTCTACGGAGTGCGGAGAATGCTGAACGCCGTCAAAAATTGGCCCACCGCTCCGCTGCCATGGATGCGATTCCAAGTGCTATCATCAGCACGATAGCCGAGAGTCGCTGGGTTGTTGTGCTGCTGCCTTGCCGGAGGTGACTTCCACCTCCAATCTCCTTGACTGATCCAACGAAAATGACGAAAGAAAACAGAGAACAATGCTTTTATACCCCTAGATTAGCAGATAAAGCACCTCCCATTTGGCTGCCTTTGCAGTTTATTCCGTTTGCATGCTACAGACGCTTCAAACGATTAATCAACCAAGAAATGAGAAAATTTTCATTGAACGGCTGAAGTAACCAAAATATGTGGTTGAACCACACTTTTCTCGTTCGATGGAATGAAATTATCTAATTCACAACTCTTGAGGAATAATTTTTGGTGTTTCTGTAAAAGACCGTATGATTAATTGACGATTTTAGGAAAGAAGTGGCATGAATTCACCATGCCACGCAAGGTGTGTTGGTTTTCTAAGTGCTGAATGATGGACGCCACCTGAAACTGCCCCGATGCTTGCTGCCGTGGGTGAGATTAATGACCGGCTTCACTCTTGCTGGCAACGAAGTACACCTTTCTCGATCGAGGATTGAAATTTCTTCAATTAACTCTTGAGGAATCACTTTCGATGGTCCTGAAAAGGACCGTTTGAATAATGGACGAATTTGATGAATTCATCATGCCACGCAATGCGTGTTGGATTTCTCCGCGTTCAATACTAGGCGCCGCCGAAAACTCGCCCGCCGCTTGCTGCCGTGGATTAGATTCCTGGTGCTATCAACCGAGAGTCATCGCAGTCGATGTGCGGCTGCTTGCTGGAGATGACATCCTACCCCCTTGGCCGATCCAACGTAAATGAAGACAGAAAACAGAGGACACAGCTTTTATACCCCTAGATTAGCATATGAAGCTCCTCCCATTCGGCTGGCTTTTCAGTTAATTTCGTTTGCATGACCCGCCCCTCTTGCTCCAGACGCATCAAACGATTAATCAACCGAGAAATGAGAAAATTTCCATTGAACGGATAATGTAACCAAAATATTAGATGATTTAGATCATTTTAATGTGGAAAATGTTAGAATTGAAACATTTTTCAAGCAAAATGGTCCGGATATGATAATGCGTTGCCAAAGTCCGGGTGGAACAATTAGGCGTCATAATTGTTGCTGACTGAGTCACCAAGCATTCAATAATTCACTTTTACGGTTGTACTACACTTTTCCCGTTCGTTGGAATGAAATTATCCGATTCACAGCTCTCGAAAAATCATTTTCGATGGTCCTTAAAAGGACCGTTTGGATAATGAATAATTCTAGGAAGAAAATTAAACGAATTCACTATGCCACTATGCGTGTTTGTTTTCTCCGCACTAAATGCTGAACGCCGTCGAAAACTGCCCCCCCCCCCCCCCCGCTTGCTGCCGTGGATGCGATTAATGACCGGCTTCACTCTTGCTGAAAAACGATGCTCTGTCCTTGCTTTGCACACTTCTCGATCGAGGGTGGAAATTTATCCAATTAACTCTTGAGAAATCATTTTCGATGGTCCTAAAAAGGACCGTTTGAATAATGGACGATTTTGATGAATTTACAATGCCACGCAATTCGTGTTGATTTTCTCCGTGCTCAACGCTAGACGCCATCGAAAACTGGCCCGCCGCTTGCTGCCGTGAATGAGATTCCCGGTGCTATCAGTACGATAGCCGAGTGTCGTCGCTGAGTCGATGTGCCGCTGCCCAGCTCGAGGTGTCACCTCGACGGTGGTCGAAATGGAACTGACGAACAGCTCTCGCATGATCGCATTCCTTCCTGCATCGTAGGTAGTTGCCCCCACGATGCGCACCAATCAGAGAGCGTTGGTAGACTGAACGAGAAAATTAGTCCGCTACCCATATTTATAGATTTCAGCGATTTCAATGTCTAACTTTAAAACAACTTTTCAACTATTTATCAGTGATTTTTAGGTTCACCGAATATTACAAATTGAACGTGGGAGTTTCATCTCTCGGATAACGGGATTTGTTTATCATTTCATTCAGTGGGAAGGATACTGTGAGCGTTTAAAATCTTTCACTCAAACGTAACGCTCTTGGTTTCATAAATTTTGAAATGACACCGGGTATAGAAAACAGAGACGTAGTCCTACGTCAAAACAAAAATTTTGAAAAATGCCAAGTCTTACCTCCTTAATCAGTTGCTTTGGACCCCTAGAAGCTACGTTCAAAATTTGAGCAAAATCGATAAAGGCTAAGGGGGCGTTTAACAAGCTTGAAGTTTGTATGGGAAATCGTGGCCATAAATCTTAAGGACAAACGTCTTGACATCCCGGTTCAATAGTGCATCAGAACTTCAGACGCACAAATCTCAAGAAGCAAGCTTCAAACAACAGTGCATTTTATTATTCTGTTCTTGCTCACTTGTAATTAGCTTAAAATAAAAAGCTCCGCTGCGCTGGTTTTGTTTACGGAGAGATTTGTGCTTTCAAAATCGTGAGTAGGTATCAAAGTCGGCCATTGTGGCGGCCATTTTGGGATTCTTTTAAGTCTGTCCTTAAGTTTTCGAATATTGCCGCTAGGTGGCGCTATTGGCGTTCAATATTCAAACCCTTTGGTATTTATGTAGGTGACTATATACCAAACAACTTTGTCGAAGACCACAAAGTGATCCAACGTCTGTGAAAAAAGTTATACCCTAGGCAAAGTGAGGCAAAGTATTGAGATTTCATTACTGATATTATTCCTTTACATGTACTGGAAAAATATCAATAATGTTTCACCTCGCTTTACCTAGGGTATAACTTTTTTCACAGACGTTGGATCACTTTGCGGTCTTCGACAAAGTTGTTCGGTATATAAAGTAACCTACAAAAATACCAAAGGGTTTGAATATTTAACACTTCCTGCGCCACCTAGCGGCAAAATTCGAAAACTTAAAATTTCTGCATACATTTGGTAACGATTTCCCATACAAACTTTAAGCTTGTTGAGCGCCCCCTCAGGCTTTATCGATTTTGCTCAAATTTTGAACGTAGCTTCTGGGAGCTCAAAGCAACTGATTCAGGAGGTAAGATTTGGTGTTTTTCAATTTTTTTGTTTTTCACATAAGTGTGGGCCACCTCAGGCGTCAGTCATCATGGCGTTTCGTAAGCCTCGGAGTGTGGGTTCGATTCCCGCTATAGTCGGGGAAAACCTTTCGTCAAACGGAAAATTCTCCACTGGGCCACTGGGTGTTATGTGTGTTGTCCGTTGTCATATGTAAGTGCTTGTTCAGTCTGTACAACCTATGGTTGAAGACGGTGTAGTGTCTTTTGAAAAAAACGCCAAAGGCGATGATACACAGAGGACACTGTAAATCGCATAATGCGAAACCATGTAGATGACAATTTAAACTAATTAATAACATCTTCATAATCCTGCCCTAATTTAGCCTCAAATTTGAAACTGAAGAAGGGCAGCTGATTATCTCGGCTAAGGGCCCCTTAGCCATTCATTCCTAGGCACGGTAAGCATACACACTAAGATTTTTCGCCGAATCTCGGCAAACAGATTGCCGAGATTGGCACCGCAGTGTGCTCGGCAACCATCTCAGCAAAAATAAGATTTGCCGAGATTTCGGCAATCACAAAATTGACAGCATTTAATATTTTTGCCGAAATCTCAGCAAATAAATTTGCTGAATCTCGGCATTTTATTATGTTTTTGTTTTGGAATGAAAGAAAAAAGTTAAAAATGAAACGAAAAATTTCACACCCGCTTGAAAGCACAATATTGTGTCAAGGAAGTAATTATTACGAATATTTTTTATATTCATCCATATAAATAAATATTACGAAAAATTAATAAATGTGATGCCGAATGCAATTAACTAGAATTTGAATACTTACAGAAGGATTATGTTTTTACTTACTATTCTTTAGCACTCAGCGTAATATCCGTATTTTAGGATCTTTTCAACGCCATGTAGCACTGATTTATTTTGTTTTTTTTTTTTGCTTCGACGTGCCGGCTGTAAAAGTGACGTTTGTATTTCGGACAAAGGATGGCATATAAATACTGAGATCTCGGTAATATTGTTTGCTGATTTCGGCAAAATCTGTGTTTACCGATGTACTCAGCAAAAAATGCTGTCAATTTCCAAAGTTTTCAAACAAATTGCTGATATTTCGGTAAATTATTTTGGGAAATCTCGGCAAAAACGTTTTGTTTGCTGAGATATCAGCAAAATCTTGAGTTGCCGTTAGAAATCAGCATTTTTTTCTGCCGAGCTCGAGAATCAGTTTTAAGTGTGTATATCCACATCCCACCATGAATTAGGGGTCACCTGTTTAGTAGACTCTTACCACCCGAACAGGCGATCCGTTGTGTTATTCTTAAGGTCCCATTAGACGTGACAAATATTAGACCAAACAAGCCCAACAAATGACCAACACAACGTGAGTCATAGCAACCTTGGGCCGATTGGGACAATCGCTACCGATACTCAAGGATGGGAACCCTCACTTGCAGTTTTCTCAGCTCAGAAGCCAGCAATCAAGAAACAATGTATGGACGACTTTTGCCTTGTGGTTTTGTCTAAAACTTTGCCGAATAGAGTAGGGGTCGCACACGCACACCGAAGTCGTGAGGGAACTGCAAAGGCAACTCTCCACGAGGTGAATGTAAATTACACTCATCTCGTGGAGAGTCGTTTTCACAGCTCTGTCATGACTTTGGGATTCGTGTGCGACCCCTACTTCATTCGGCAAAGTTTTAGGCAAAACCACAAGGCAAAAGTCGTCCATACATCGTTTCTTAATTGCTCGCTTCTGAGCTGAGAAAACTGCAAGTGAGTGTAACTCTTTGCAAGTGAGTGTTCCCATCCCTGCCGACACTACAGCTATATAGACTGATCGAGATATATGATGATTAGGGACAATGGAAATTCGCGGCAAAATTTCTTAAATTTCGCGTACTACTATTGTGAATTTCGCGGCAATTTCGCGGTCCTATATGTTTGAACGTATTGTCGAAGAAAACTCCAAATTTACTTGGTTTTGTGAGGAGTAATCAAAAATTTACTGCAAAAAGTAGCAAGTTTGAAAAAATATATAAAACAAATATATATTTAAAATGCAATAACTTGTAAAAAAACTTTACACTGTCAAAAGTTATCAGTCAATTTTGATAAAATATTTGTAATTGTTGGACATTTGTAGGGTATTTTAACAATGTAACCCAATTTCGCGGCATTTCGCGGAATTCTTCAAATTTCGCGGCCATAGCCCGATTTCGCGGATTTCGCGGTTTCCGCGAAATCGCGAATTTGTCCCTAATGATGATCAACTTTATACATGTTCGAACAGCAGCGGTTTTTACTCAGTTTAGTGTTATTCAATATTCAGACCATATAAATTTTACAATGATTACATTTTATGTTCTTAGTGTGTTCTTTAATATTGCTATTTGGGGCAGTTGCGGTGGGGATCTCGGTTGCGTTGCATTGTTCGAAGGTAAAAGTGAAAAATGACGCGTGTTTGGGGCAGTTGCGGTGGGGATCTCGTTCGGGTAGCGTTGTTTGATGGAAAAAGTGAAAAATGACGCGTGTTTGGGGCAGTTGCGATGGGGGTCTCCGTCGCGTTGCATTGTTCGAAGGAAAAATTGAAAAATGACGCGTGCTTGAGGCAGTTGCGATGGTGATCTTGATCGGGTGGCATTGGTCGAAGGAAAGAGTGAAAAATGACGCGAGTTTTTGGCAGCTGCTATGTGGATCTCGATCGAGTGGCATTGTTCGAAGGAAAAAACAAAGTGATGCGTGTTTGGGGCAGTTGTGATGCAAATCTCGGTCGCGTTGCATTGTTCGAAGGAAAAAGTGAAAAGTTACACGTGTTTGAGGCAGGTGCACATTGTCCTTCCTCGTGAAGTGATAAAAATGGATGCACACTTGGTAGCAAACAGTATTGCAAAAAATTGAAGGAGTCAAGGAGTGGTGAGTGGTGAGAGGACGAGATGGAACTGGGTGAGATCATTCTGAGTTTTTTTTTCTTTACGTACTAGAAGAAGTTGGGGTAATTTCGCCAATGCGTTTTCTTGAAGACTCCTGGAGTCTGTAATATCTGAAAAATTATTCGTGTAGCTCTGGTGCTGGCCTAATATTAAAGCGATAGAAATATTAGAAGAAAGTAATTGCAGTTCACAAAAATCATTGAGTGAATTAAAAATAATTGGCTTAATTACCTCAACGGCTGCCGATTACAGGTAACACATAGGACTCTCTTAGATAAATTCATAATTCGAATATAGCTATCTAAGCTTGAAAGTTTACGCTACGTATACTCCAAGTTTAATACTGTGGGAAACACGCGACTATTTCCGTGAGTCGGTCGGTTTTCTCGGTAGGAAGATGGGGACGCGAATATTGAATGCGAAATCAGAAGCGCGCGATTAACTTTCGTGGGAAAGTCAGTTTTCACGGTTATGTAAACAAACAATGCGGTGGCGCGTTTAATATTGAACGATCGTTGACGTATGTGCATTACCCTTACTATCGCGACAAAATAAATCATAATCGGGATGAAGACCGTGTCGTGTATTTTCATAAAACTAGTGGATCATATCATCACCAAATGTGGCTCCTAGATCCACACCTTACCCTATCCTACTAACAAATACTTCTTCCCGAGACAACTGTGGGGATGCTGTGGATTCCAGGGTTTCTAGTAACAACGGTTGTCGAACTAACATTCCTTCCTCATTCGCGATAACCGTAATGACGTGGCCGGCGCCGTTATTGACTTTAAAATATTAAACTCTCGAATTGTGCACATTGAGAGCGTGTAGCTAGTCCCAAGCACCATTCATTGATTCTCTGTGCAACTTTTATTGTTTTATCAATCACGGAGTAGCAACTACGACTACGGTTATCTTTGCTATGCTTGCTTGCTACTATGCTTAATGTGTTCTTTAATATTATTCATTAATAAGATAAGAATAATGAAATAAGATAAAATGTCATTATTTGGTATTGGTCTGCTTCCAGGAAACAGCAAATGTCTTAGATTTTTGGTTCATTGTCTGCTTTTAAGGAAAAGCCTGTCCTTGAATTCTGCGTTATCTGAAATTCTACAGCAATTCTGACGATAGTGTCTCAGAATGGGACTTGCTTAATTTTTAACTTTGTTTGTAAAATCAACATGAACGAGATTGCCAAAAGGAAGGAACGTCGATTGCCTAATATCCAAACGATGAGCAGGACTGAACAAAGTTTGAACTATCCGCATTGTAGACCACTAAAAGAGAAGGTGCAACTTGTCGCTTCCATCCAATAGCTGAAGTGCAACATTCATTCAAGCGACCCATATATTAGCGAATCAAGTCAAGGCACGTTCCTGGTTGACTGTCGCTCTAACCCAAATATGCAACTGGAGTTTCTTGTGCTTGTGGATGGCGCTTGCCTTCCAACCAACAACGTCGGCCGGGTCCGAACCGGAACACCAATCGCAATCTAAGTCAGCCAGTCAGTGGTGTGTGATGCAGAGTGTTTAAGCCGGCTACAAGTGATGATGGAAGATGGTCGGTGAGGAAGAACGACCCGTCTCCAATAATATCCCTGCGGCTAACAAGCACTGACTGGATTACCTGCTTTAGTGATGGAGACCTTCACAGGTGAAGTGGCACACCGGAGCAGTGAACGAGGCAAGTTTTCACGACCACTGATTGTTGCTTATAGTCCGGTTTGATTTCCCTCTGTGGCATTTATACCGTTGGGTTATGAGCGTTTACCGTATCTTTTTGGGGATCATAAAATGCCGCAGAACTGGAGCAATTGTCGGCCATATGGGCCCAGTTTTGACTTCAGGAAGTTGGATGGTGGAAATCATCAAAAAAGTTGCCTCCTGTTTGACTTAAGTTAAGGCTCAAGCATCCGTCATCATTTTTCGGAAAACGAAAAGCAGTTTTTTCACTGTAAATCAAAACAATGACCATGAAAATATATTCACTGTATTCCATTCCTCATGTGGAATGCAGTGAATACATTTTCATGGCAAAATCTTTTGTTTTGAACGAGAAAACTGCTTTTAAATTCTTGATGATGGCAATGATTTCAATGACGAATGGTTCAACGTTAAGTGATGTTAGGGTGTGCAACGATTTTTTTTGTGATCGAAAAGTTGAAAGCTTGTGAAGTTGAAATTGATGATGAAAAGTGTTGAGTTCAATGTTTTCATATTGCTGACTTCGACTGCTGTCAAAAATCGATCCACCCTACTAATCATGTGCAAGATCGAATGTAGTTCATTACCACCGCCGCCGTCATCACTCCAGGCTGTGTAAACTTCACGGGCAAAGCTCGGACGATGAGGGCACTCCGCGTTCAGTATAGGGAAGATTCAAATATTACGTCCATCAATTTTTGGGATTTCTAGACCCCCCCCCCTCCCCCCTCTGTCACGCATTTTCCCTATACCTAATACACGTAGTGTCACACTTTTGTAGACCCCCCCCTCCCCCAAATGTTGGACGTAATTTTTGAACGTTCCCATACCCGCTTTTGTTTGATAGGAGCCTTTTACTTATGGATAACCGGTCCCCAAGAGTCTGTATCCCAATCGAAAGCCAACCAACCAGTAGTGCGCGCGAGCAATTAAATCAGTTAGCATTTTAAATCAACCACGGAACGAAAATAAAACGCTACGGTGATAATTATTGACTTGATACACTCTCGACACACTGTGCACCACACACACAAACTCGACTGTTTCTTCAGTAGGTTACTACATGTGATAGAAGTTTTCGTCGGTAGAAATTCGAGAAATCAACAACCCGAATCGTCGTTCTAATCTTGCCAAACGGGATCGTTCCACGGCACTTTGAACCCGTTGCCACTCATCAACGCAGCGCTACTTAACTCAGTGGAAGGTGGTCTCATCAAGATTCAAAATCCAACGGTAGTTGCAAGGAAATCCGCAAAAATTGTCATCTTCCCGGTGCTGGGTAGTCTAGGGACCGCGATCGACCGGGAGGATGGGAAGGAAGAAAAATTACCATCGCGAAGATGAAGGTCAACCGGCGTGGTGTCTGGTGGAAGCTGACGACAACTACGACGTTCCACAATTCTCACCGCACACTCTGGCAGACAGCAAACCATGAGAGAGATATTTGCACCGTGATAGTATTGTGGAAAGCAACGCTCAAGTACAACCATAGAGATTTCTCTAACCGGCAAAAAATGCTTAACCAAATAGGGGAGGATGCCCTTAAACGCCCCTGTGATGCAATACGCGTTTTAAGATTTGTTTCACCGATTTTTTGAAACCTAAGTCAAACAACTAGTCTTGAGGAGGTTCTTGAAGTCGTGATAAAACCAAAATAATTTTATTCTTTCTACAGGACCTCCGGTAGTCTATTTAGCTTAGAAAATGTTACTTGATAAATCTGGTGTCTGTTAGACATTCTTCAAAGCTTCATAATTTAAGAATCTTTAATATACGATCACATTTGCGGTCATTATGACCCGTTTCCCTCTACCACTCCACGGCGATGACGGTTTCTAAAACACATGTGCACATATACACGACACGAAGGGGTACCTATTACCTACTTCGTGACAGTGCGACGCGATGTATTCACACACCACGCACAGGTTGATCGTTGATCGTCGTCGTTGACGAAGCATGGGACGATGTGGGGTGTTTACCCATGAGTTGACGGTTATTTTTTTTATATTATAGCCGGTAGCTGCGAATCATACCATCATGCCGAAACAAAATGATGAGGATCATCATCATACACGCGAATTCGGCTGGCATACTTGGTGCCTTGATTTATTGTGTTGAGCTGATTAAGACATTTTGGAGCTGAATTTGTGAATTATCTATAGGTCAAGGGGAAAGCGGTTTCTTCTCAAAGGCCTAGGAACTGTGGTTAAGAAGAAGCCAGCCGATTCGTTTATCGAATGACTAAGTTGTGAATACCTTATTCAAAAGAAATCATTTAGGATGAATCACTACCTGATTAATTTCCGATGAACCACTACCATTTTGAACGGCATAGTTTACTCGCAACATGAGTACGTATATGTTAATATACTGGATTACCTATTCAAGATATTGATAATATGTACTTACATTTCATTGAATTAAAATAAAGTATATTTGAACATACCTGTAAAACAGATAAAAATATAAAATTAATAAAATAGATAACAAGACATTATGTATTAATAAAACATAAATATATTAATAAAAACCGAAGAGCATAATAATAATAATAATTCTACAGGAGTTCTACAACTGCATCCGAAACGACAAGCCTGATTATGAACAGGGCCTTCCGGAGATTGTCGACGTCACACAGTTCTGGGCCAATCTATGGGAGAACCCTGTCCAGCACAGCGACGATGGGATGTCGTTAGCAGAAGAAGAGCGACAATGAATTGAAGTTGGAGACATGACCGCGGTCGTAGTAACCGCCCAGGATATACGCGAGGCTACCCGGTATACCAGAAATTGGGCTGCACCAGGACCCGATTTCGTGCACAATTTTTAGTATAACAAACTCACGACGATTCACGGGCGGATGGCGGAATGCTTCAACATGGTGCTAGAAGACCCCACGTAGCTACCAGAGTTCATTACCAGGGGTATCACTTATCTTCTGCCGAAGGACCAAAACACAGCTGACCCAGCAAAGTACAGACCAATAACGTGCCTTTCAAGTCTGTACAAAGTGCTGTCGTCGGTAATAGCGAGGAGGATACAAGCCCACTGCGATGCCAGCAACGTGATGACCGAGGAACAAAAAGGGTGTCGCAAAAACACGCAAGGCTGCATAGACCAGGTCATCATAGACGCAGTCATTGTGGGTCAAGCCACCGAAAAGCAGAGGAACCTGAGCATGGCGTACATCGACTACAATAAGGCGTACGACTCAGTACCGCACTCGTACCTTCTTAAGGTACTGCAGTTGTACAAGGTAGACGGGAACGTCATCAGGCTGATGCAACACGCTATGGGGATGTGGAGCACGTCCCTACAAATTACCGACGGAACAACTGTGTTGCGGTCCAGAACTCTCAGCATCAGGAGGGGGATATTTCAAGGCGATACCTTTACCATAGGTAGTCCGCTATGGTTGTGCCTTGCGATGAACCCCCTCAGCAGAGCACTCAACCAATGCAACTATGGCTACCAACGAAAAAGTGGGGGAAGGAGTACAAGAATAACTCACACCTTCTTTATGGATGACCTGAAGCTGTTTGCGGAATCAATACAGAGGCTGCATCTACTGTTGCAGCTTGTGACGGTGTTCAACAACGACATCCGGATGGAGTTTGGAATTGACAAATGTCGGTCAGTCCATCTTCGCCGGGGTCAAGTAGTGGACGCCAGCTGTTTCCGCGTCAGCGAACAGAAGGAGATTCGGAATCGAATATGGTTGAAGACGAAGCGTTCAAATACCTCGGCTTCCTGCAACTGAGAGGTATTCGCCACACAGCGATCAAGCAGGAACTGCAGGACAAGTTCTTGCATCGTGTCAACTGTGTTCTGAGGAGCTTTCTGTCAGCCGGCAACAAGGTGAAGGCGATCAACACGTTTGCTGTGCCCCTGTTGACCTATAGCTTTGGGGTGGTAAAGTGGACCAAGACTGACCTAGAGGCGTTAGAACGAGCAGTACGAGTGGCGTTCACCAAGCACCGCATGCGCCATCATTTAGTCGATGATCGATGATCGAAATTTCATTGCATTCAGCTGGTTGAATTCGGAGATACAACAGCCCAAAGTTGGCTATCGGATAATTATACCCGTTTCTAGAATCTTTCTAACTTCGTGTAGAATAGTCCGATCAAATTTGGACCACTAATACACAACTCACAGTAAAAATTTGAGAATATTTGATGCCCGTTTCGAAAAGTTACAGCTAGTTGAACATTTTTTGAAAAGTGAAAATTTTAGCTGTCCCAGTTATATTGAGTATCCCCTGTATTATTTATATCCAAATGTGCGTTCTGAGCTGTTGTCCTCCTCCTCTCCTCCTCTTCTTGGCGTAACGTCCTCACTGGGACAAAGCCTGCTTCTCAGCTTAGTGTTCTATGAGCACTTCCACAGTTATTAACTGAGAGCTTCCTCTGCCAATGATCATTTTGCATGTGTATATCGTGTGACAGGCACGAAGATACTCTATGCCCAAGGAAGTCAAATAAATTTTCTTTACGAAAAGTCCTGGACCGACCGGGAATCGAACCCGTCACCCTCAGCATGGTCATGCTGAATACCCGTGCGTTTACCGCCTCGGCTATGTGGGCCTAGTTTCAGTTAAACAATTAGCTTTCTCCTAAAAGCAAACTGAAACTGAACTGAAGACTACTGAAATAATCTGTAAGGTCGCGTTTTCTTTTAAGAATCGGTTGTGAATGTTCATTAGCTATTAAAGCTAAACCTTGAGTTTTTTAAGATTTTCAAGGCAATTGAAAAAAAATTGTGCATTTTTCTGTGATAAAGAACGAAACAATACAAAAAGGCCATTTGGCATAAAGGTCATTTGGCATAATGCCGTTTTGCATAATACGAAGAACAGCCTTCTTGGTAAGAATGTGCATAATCCTTGTTATCCACAATGACCATTATGCCAAAATGGCCGTTATGCCAAATGACTTTTATGCCAAACGGCATTATGCCAACTAGCATTATGCCAAATGGGATAGAGCCAGTAAAAATGCGTTTAGATATTACATCAGGCCAAACATTTCAATAGGTTCTATCTGCATTTGAGAGGCTCTTTTTGTTCACTTTATCTTTGAATTATTGCAATGTAATGGCACACTTTTCAACTATTTTTGCAGTACAAATCAAAAGACGATTGTTTTGACCACCGTTCAATGCAAGGAGACAATCATAATACAAATAAACAGCTGAGATATTAACGAAAGAGAGGGAAACCAAAGAGAGCCTCTCTTCTGCAGATAGGACCTTTAGACATGTTTGGCCTGACATATCGTTCAAGTGTGATAAGCGAACAGGGATTCGAACTTTCGCCTCATCCGACACTCATTCACTCTTCTTTGCTGATACGAGGCGATAAGATGCAGGTTGTCCTGAACAACCCACCCAACTACTTCGCCCTTGCGATGCATCATTGGTTCTTTGAGCCTTCCTTCGTTCCGAGAGATTGTAGGGGCGTAAGATAACATTTCAGGGGCATTCCAGGTGATTTTGAGGGGGTATCTGGAGTCTTTTGAATTAGACGCCGTCCATAAACTTCGTAGACTCCATTTTGGCATCCCCGACCCCCCTTCCCCACCGAAGACTTTTGTTCATACAAAAATTTGATAAATTGTATGGAGCGTAGACTTTGGCTATAACAACACCCCCCTCCCTTCCCCGTCAAAGTCTACATATTTTATGGACAGGCCCTTACAGGGATTTCGAGGGAGCGTCAATGTCTCGAAAAGCGTAATTGAAAAGGATTACGTGAATTTCAGGAGCATTTCAATAGAATGAAGCACCACAGAGACCTCTGGAACCCCCTAAAATCACGCGAGACTCCCTCAAATTTCCTGAAATTCCCTCTGAGACTATGCGAATAATGACAGTTAAGAGATATTTTCATTGTTGCCACATTAGTGAGTATATAGCGTGACTCAGTTTTTTTTAATATTTCATTTCTTAAAACTATTATACGTGTAAGTTCTAATAAAAAATGGAATTGCTGAAGAACTATACAATTCTCTGTTCGTGCGAGAACTTTCAAATATCTCCTCTGTATTGGATATTTGTGTCATCACCAACTGTATCTTATATTCATATGCAAATATAAAGCACTACGTGAAACATGATGATGCTTCGCTGAAGCGGGGAACCACAAATCCCCTGTGGTAATTCACCTACACAGACATTTTAAACCGCGATTGAAAAATGCCGGCCACCACATACGGCAGAACTAACAACCAGTACAAACGTTCTTCATCAGCGTCGAACAGTCAAAAGCAGCACAACCAGTTCAAATCCCCTGAGCAAATTGATGTTAGTTTTGGTTTCGGTATCACCATATCTAGAGGATGTGTATCTCCCCATTATTCTATCGGATACATTGTGGGCTCAGCTTACACCAACCAGCGTGAAATGGCCAACACCGATCGGAGCATGTTTCCCACACGAATCTGATCCAATGAACACAACCGCATAACAGGTGGACCCACGCTTGAATGAGAAAAAATCACAGCGCGCGCGATGCTTGAACAACCTCCTCCTCCGCATCAACACATATTGACAACCGAAAAGTCGTTCTTCGAAAATAGAAGTGGTGATCTGGAGAGACTGGATCGTCCACCTTTCGATCAGATCCTCTCCAGATAAGAATCAGGTGGGCTTACATGCAGCCGCAGCGCCAACGCGTCGCCAATAAGATCAACTCCCATTTATGGAAGCTCCACAACTTCTGCGACATTCGCCCCTCGTTCCCAGCACAATCGGTAACCCCCTGCACGTCGTCGTCAACAACAAGTGCACGATAGGCACTAACCTTGAAATTGCCGGCTTTCGAGTCGGAAACTCGATCTCGCTTTTAATTTTCAACGTTTTATTCGCATTTCCATGATGATTCGTATCACCCCCCGGCGGACGCGGCGTCATCATCGGATGGGTAAAGTCAATGGAATCTCCGCCTTCAGGAGGACGCTATTTTCGATATTTTGTTCACGGGCCGCCAATGCGGTGATGATAAAGTGCTTGAGATCAGAGGAGAAATTTTAATGATTTTCTCGCCAGTAGCGACGCCCCCACACCCCTGGCGGTGGTCATTGACTTTCGGCTATCGCCGCAAAGACAATCAACACGTGCTTGCATAGCAAAAAAGCTGAATTAATCGAACTAAACTGTGTATTTGGAGATATCTCCTTTTTCGACTGTAAGAAAAACTCTTGAAATTTTGTTATGTCATTCAGTGAGCGCAGTCGACTCAGGTCGAGACATTGACCGAAGCGCACCGGTCCGGTGTATCGCACCGAAGCATGGCGACCACGCTGCTGCAATGATAAATGGCTACTGAGTGCTGAGCGTTGAAGTGTTGAGTCCAAATTATACTCATGCCTACCCCGTAGTAGTGTGGAAACTGAGAATAATAGTAATTTGCTGGGAATGTTGCGCATGAAATTGCATTGCTGCTACTCATGTTTGTGCAGTTTGTGCACACGGTGGCCTATCGTTATCATGGGTAAACTTTTGATTTAGTAACTTTTTAATACTGTGTTCCAGTTTTATTGAAAAAAAATATTGGCGTAATATTTTCTGAGAATTAAGATGGCAGTGCGCACGACACGTGGTCCATAAGTATGCGCAGACGTAGTATAAGTGTTATCATCACCATATCACACTAAGACCATAATAGCCTAATGTGGAACAGGATAGGTATAAAAAGGCGGAGTGGGGGAGGGGAGTGGCAAGGTTATAAAATAGGTAGGAGTACTGAAGGAGAAGCGTAACAGAGCTAAATAGTCCATATCACAATGCAACGGGTTCAATCAATGCCTCCAAAGGCATAGCGTAAAGATGACGCTGGCGCTATACAGTGTGTTACAGCAAGCTATCCATGAAATGTGGTCATAACCAACTTAGTACATTGGGGTGCCATAATATGCGAAAGAACATTCGAATATGCAAAGATGGTCAGATCAAGATCAAGTGCAAACCTGAGCATCTGTTGTCTGAGCCCAGCAACGAGACAGGACTTGCGATTGGAAACTCGGTACGTGGTGTGGTGTGAGCTGGGAAAAGATTTCATTTTTGGCGAAATGCAGAAATTGATCGACGGAAGAATGTGCAAGTTGAGCACAGTCCTCACTCCGGGAGCAGCCATCAACGGCGTAGCCGAAAGCGCTAACAGGTACATGGAAAAAAGTCGACGGAATGAATGGTTCGACGAGGGACGAAGAGTACAGAGCGATTTTAGAGAAGAACGCAGCACGGACGATAATGCTGCAGCAAGGAACCCGACAGAAGGTGAAACAATACGAACAGAAGCGGAAACAGCAGACCCTCCTCTTTCTGAAACAAAAAAAAAACAACAACATTAAAAAAACACAGTGCAAGGAAATGGAACTGCTGTGTCGTTCTCAAGAAACACGGAAGGTCTATCGTAAGAAGCTCAAGACATCCCGCAAAAGCTTCGTGCCACGAGCCTGAATGTGCAAGGATAGAAAGAACAAAGCGAGTTGATTGGAAGGCGGAAGTTGCAATTCAATGCACTTCTGAATAGCGGAAAATCATGGCAATTGAGGATATGATTAGTGATTACATCAATATAACAGAGAACGAAACTAATCCAAATTAGAGAAACGTTTTGTTTTCCGGCCTTGGCAGTCTCAAAAACCTCAAGATCATCGACGATAAAACAGCAAGGATGCTCACCAAGTGCAATGCAGTGTGTCCAAGGATCTACGGACAACCCAAGGCACACAAACCTGGACTACCACTGAGACCCGTTGTACCCAATGTCACAGATCCGTCAAACAACTTGTCAAAGTTCATCGGACAAGTCATGCAGCAATCCCTGGTAAGCAAATGCAACATCAAGGACTCCTTTTCATTCTGCCAGTTCATAAACAATATAACTCTACCCGGGGATAACGTACTTGTTTCGTTGGATGTAAAATCGCTATTCACCTCGATGCCAAAATCGCTGGCAATCAACAGTATCATAATGAGGTGGGACGAAATTAGGCCAAACACAAACATATGTTTGGATCTATTTCTAGAAATAGTCGAGATTTGTATCGACGCGAGCTACTTCCGCTTCGATGGCCAACATTACCAACAAATATTCGGTACGGCTATGGGAAATCCCCTATCTCCAGCAATCGCGGATTGGGTAATGGAAACATTGCTGGACACGGTTGTTCGAATGCTCAAAATCCCCCTACCATTCCTACGAAAATTCGTAGACGATCTATTGCAACGGCAATCCCTCTCCACCAACTAGACCATGTCATGGAAACATTCAACAGCTATGAAGTCCACATCCAGTTCACGTACGAACTGGAGGTGGATAACAAATTGCCATTCCTGGATATGCTCCTCATCAGACAGGACAACCAGAAGATTGCCACCCAATGGTACCAAAACCCATCGCTAGTGGACGTTTTCTTAACTTCCATTCATATCACCCACTCGGTCAAAAGCAGAATATGGCAATAAACTTCGCTAGACGGGTAAACCAACTAACCACGAACCTGTATCAACAAGCAAAAATGCAGATCGTTGATGAACAACTCAAGCTAAACGATTACCCGAAACCGATAAGACACCGAATCGCCAACAGGATGAATGAGCGTTCCAACGACGAAAATCAGCAAGAAATCCTGGAATATACCTACCGTCGCATTCCATTCATACCTCACGTCAAACAAGATTGACAGGGTCTTACAGCGAGATTATAATAACATACGACTCGCAAAGTACAACGTCCGATCAGGGACTATTTCACGAAGGTAAAAGATCCAGTTCCACCAGAGCAGCAAACAAACGTCATCTATGCCATTCCTTGTTGCCACTGCGAAGCTACAGGGGATAGACAAAATGATCGGGACAGCAAAATTTTAACTTTCCAAAAAATGTTCAACTAGCTGTAACTTTTCGAAAAGTGCATCAATTATTCTCAAATTTTTACTGTAAGTTCTTCAACTAGTTGTGTATCAGTGGACAAAATTTGGAAGAGATCGGACCATTCTTCACGAAGTTATAAAGGTTTTTGGAAAAGATTAAATTATCCGATAGCAAACTTTGAGCTGTTATATCTCCGGATTCAATGAGCCGATTGCAATGAAATTTTGACCATTCATGACTTATATAATAAACTCTAGAAATCATTTGACTTAACTTGAAATTTTTAACAAGCGAAAAAGTTATAGCGATTTTATTTTTTTCACGATTTTTTTGTAAATTGGTCTATTTTTAACATGCATCCCATTACTTTTTCAATTTATTGGCGGCTATGTTGTTACTTTCTTTCAAAACGCATTTATATATAAGTCAATTAGAGGGAAACTAAATGAACTATAATTTGCATCTTGAATTTTGTAACGATGTTGATGTTTTGGATAATTTGGTGTTTTATTAGAAAAATAATCTAATCGTTATTATTTTCTTCCGTGTTAAGAATATTAAGTTAAGTCAATGGTTTTTCATAGCTCATCATATAAGTCTTAAATGGTCAAAACTTCATTGCATTCGGTTCATTGAATCCGGAGATATAACAGCTCAAAGTTGGCTATCGGATAGATTTACCTTTTTCAAAAATCTTTATTTCTTCGTGAAGAATTTTCCGATCTTTTCCAAATTTTGTCCACTGATACACAACTAGTTGAAGAACTTACAGTAAAAAATTGAGAATATTTGATGCACTTTTCGAAAAGTTACAGCTAATTGAACATTTTTTGAAAAGTGAAAATTTTGCCTGTCCCGATCATTTTGTCTATCCCCTGTATGTACGTTGGGATGACAATCAATCGCCTAAAAACAAGAATACATGGTCATCAAACACACTACAACACGATGGACAAAATGCTGGAACGAGGAATCGACGTAGAGGACCAAGCAATGATTGAAATCGGGGAAAGAACGGCTCTGATGCACCACAGCATCACAAAACAACATAGATTCGATCTAGACAGAACCAAAATACTAGACAAGAATGAAAACACAAACACACTCCAATTTCTAGAGATGTGTCATATTGTCAACAACACGAATTGTATAAATAGAAGAACAGACACAGAAGGACTACATGTGATTTACGCAGGGATATTACACGAAGTAAGGAATTAGCATTAGCATTAGCATTAGCATTAAGCGAGTCGCACAAATTCGTAGGTGGTACAGTCCTAGACCGCTGTTATGAGGGTTGCCTCCTTCCCGTCCGAACCAAAGCACAAAGATTTGGGACTAATCTCTGACTCTTAGACAAGACTGACGCAATCCTCCAATGGTCGAGCACTGTCCTGGCCACGTCCTTGCGACTGCTGAGGAATGGGAAAGGATGGTTAGTTTTGAACACCTATGAAAAATGTAGACAACTCTACGATCTCTCAGGCCTAGGTGTCACGGGAATTTGGGTGTTGTTAGTGGAAGGGTAAACTCCAAAGGATACGCTTGGTTAACGTTCAGGCACACCATTGTTAGACTGCTTCGAATCAGTTGTCTGGCCAATTCATCCTCGTCATCTTGTTGGCATTTGGTTGAATTACTAGATTCTTCGGTTGATAATCTGAAATATAAAATAATATTAACATCGTACGTCAAATAAGCTACATATTAGTGATACGCTCGCCACAGTTACATATTTTTAAAATATTATGTATATAGTACGATACATTTACCTGAATCCTGCTGAAATAAAATGTTGATTAGCAGTACATTGAAACACAAATACTACAAAACACAAGGAAAGGATCATCAAACTTTGATCTTGGAATATTTAAAAATACGGTAAATATCAAGATCAAAATTTGATTTGGTAGATCTTACACCGCAACGCACCATTCTAAGGTGATCTACCCACGTTACGGGGAGGATATTACACGAAGTAAGGAATGTTAACAAAACACGAAAACGAAATGATACACAAACACGAATGAATCAGAACACACTCACACCACAACAACATTCTAGATGCACGCCGATTGAAAGGCTATTCAGATTGCATATGCAAATATTACCCAATCGAATTGGGTAAAACGGGTAAATAATGATAAAACTAACGTCCGGGGCAAGAGTGCAAATATTTTCCTCGCAGTTTCACAACTACATCTACAAAAAAGGCACGCATACATTTGAACGTGATTACCTCTATACACACTACAAGACACTAGTAGTAAGCACGGATAGCCAAGAAGCTGTCACGACTAAAAGCGTAGGCGAAAACTGTGCGATTATAACAAATAGTTAAGCTCCAAACGACAGGCTTTTTATAGCAAAAGCCACCCGCGATACAGTGTCTTGCGACAATATCGCCACACATGCAGTGAGTAGACAAATGTAACTAAAAATGTAACATAGTAATATCACACTATATCCATAGCCGAAGCGAGCGCCATTTCAAATTGAATGGACAATCAAATGTAGAACACTACCGTTCCGTACAAGAGAACAAAACTTCTGTAAGTAACAGGGTGGGCCAAAAAAGGTAATGAGAAGTTATTCGATCATTCTTATAGATTCCTTGAAAATAGTAAAATACATTGCCGAAACCTTCGGAAATTGAAGCAATATTGTTCTTGCTGCTCTGAAAGACTGCCAAGGCCGGAAAACATAACGTTTCTCTAGCTGCAATATCCAGTCGTTAAGCAATCCTTCCGCTAATCCAAATTGTTCGCTGAAATGCCATTCACCAGCTCAAAACCAGCCAAGAAGCTGGTAAGGTTGGTATCGTAGCTGAACTCGTCGAGATGGACCCAGATAAGTTTCCGAGTAAGCCATCCATCTCCAGATGAAGCCATTCAACGATTCGTGAGCCCTTTAGGAAATGGTCAAAACTTGAACCTACCGTTTATCCTCACCGAACTCGGATACGCCCTCAAAAGGGCAAAGGGGAAATCCGCTGGAGCTGATGACATTGGGTATCCGATGCTGATGAACTTACTCTTAAGGTGAAATGGGAGCAAGTCCAGGTGCATTTTTGTCTCGCAATTTCGAGAGCTCCGATCCCGTCATCCACAAATTGCACGACAACGAAAATGCTGCTCAATGTTTACCACGAGTGAGCAAGGCAACTCATTGCTTTTCCAACTCTGTTTGTTGTTTAGATGACGAGATCCGTGCTTTTGGTATTTGCAAGGCAGCCATTGTGACGGCCATCTTTGGATTCGCTCATATATGTCCTTAAAAGGCAAGGTCGCTCTTCTATATATGCTCAACAACCAGCAATGGACCTCCGGAACACTCCCAGAAGCTTTTAAGCATAGTTTCATGGTAGCTATCCCTAGAAATACTGGACCGGCCTCTGATGTCAGTAGCTATCGTCCCATTACCAATACGAGTTGCGTCGTGAAGATGATGGAGCGAATCGTTAATTGTCGCACAATGGGAAAAAATAGGTATAAAACTCGAAAAAATTCAATATCTCTGCTCGGAGTGGATGGATTCGAATAAAATTTTGACACAAACTGCAAAAATCTCTACAGTTTCAGATAAGGAGTGTGTCATTCGCCGCACGATGCTGGGAATCCATGTATCAGCCCCGTTTTACCCCACTCTCTCTCTTTTTTACTTTTTTGGAAAAATCTTGAAGTGCAAAATTAATGTTTCATTTAATTCGTGTTTGTGTAAAAACATCCGTAGTATCGAATGGAGCTGGTTTGGCTCACCGCACGGCCCTAAAAATTGAAATATCTGCAAATAACCCTGATTTCCCTTATTTCTTTAAACTTTCACATGCATCTCCGATCGGAGTGGAACGCAATCGATAGAAGCAGGACCAACCCTATGTCAAATTCCCGATACTATGGGAGTTTTTACACAAATACGAGTTTAATAAGGCATTTGAGTGTGTTTTTGGAGGCAACGTCGAAATGCCGCTTTGAGTTTTTGGAGGCAAAGTGTACAGGCCGCGTTTTCATTCGGATCGTTCGTCGTCATCGTCTATTTGACTGTGCTCATCTTCGTGATTTTGGAGGCAAAGTGAAGAGGTCATTTTTTTTTCATTTGGGGCTGCCGCGTCGTCGTCGTCGCAGATTTGGCTGTGCTCATCTTCGTTTGTTTAGTGTGATTTTTGAGGCAAAGTGAAAAAGCCGCTTTTTTTTTATTCGGACCGGCTGCGTCGTCGTCAATTTGAATGTCCACATCGTTGTACCCGTGTGTAGTTGTAGCGGTTCAGTGTGATTTCGGAGAAGAGGCCAATTAGTGGAAGATGCTGTAGCACATACGCACTGGACACTTCGAAGGATGTTAATTGGTGAGCTCTTTCCATTTTATCATAACAATAATAATAATAATAATAATAATAATTAATGCTAAAGGATTTATACAATTCTGCTCTGGTTTTTGTGTATCTATCTAACAAATATTGAAAAGTTCGTCACGTCATGTGTCGGCGCTAGCTCCAAATGCACATTTAGTTGATAATAAATAATTTCCTTTCATTTTTTGCATGAACACATCAATTTGAATGGTTCGTCATCTTCGGTGTCGACATTTGTAATATTTTAGTCCAAATGAATAAATGTTTTGACTCAAATAAAGGTTGCATGAATTTCTGGAAAAAGAGAGGGTCGGTAAAAGATAGACGGCGAACCATGCGGTAAGATCTTTCTGATTTATTTATCACGTGTTATTTTGTTAATACTTGTGAATTGATCGCGTTCAGCATTGTCTCGCGCGGAAACGCAAACTACAGATGCGTCGGTGTTTAGCATTGTGTTCTCCTTAGTTGCGAATGAATAACTTATGTAGGGTGAGTTTTGAAGCACAAAAGATCGCGTTCGTCGTCCAAGGTTTAAAAGGGTATTTCTTCGCGAGCGCATTATTAATCGCGAATCAAAACATTACACTCGTTTACCACGACAAAATCCTCAACACATCTCCATTTCCCCTGTCCAAACTCCTAGTGATTTCTCGTAGTAACGCAGAGAACTCCTCGGTTATTGGCCTAAGCGAGAATCACGTCATCACTTCCTTCCCTATCCTCAATTGACCTGCATTCGGACGCGGCCGGCGCTGGTATTGCTTATTGAAAAGTATTGGGATTCCAGCATTTACACAATGAAGAGAAAGCTAATCCCAAGCATCATCTGTTGGTTCTTTGTGTAAATGCAGTTGTCCTTGCAATAACAGAGGAGCAACCGCGGGCGGTCAATCATGCTCATGCTCAAATACGAGTTTAATAAGGCATTTATTTTGCCCACCAGGAATAGATGAGGACTTTCTCAAAAATATGTGAGAAAGAGAGAGCGGGGTAAAACGAGCTCAATACATTGATTTCCAGCATCGTGCGGCGTATGACACCATCCTTATCTGAAACTGTAGAGATTTTTGCAGTTTGTGTCAAAATTTTATTCGAATACATCCACTCCGAGCAGAGATATTGAATTTATTCGCGTTTTATACTTATTTTTTCCCACTGTGCGTCGCCTAGTAGATTTTCTGGAAAATAATCATCTGCTGGATAACAGATATCACGCGTTCCGTCCAGGCTTCGGAACAGAACGTATCTGGCATCTCTCGGTCAAATCCTGGACGAGACTTTGAAGGAAGGTAAACATGTCGACCCAGCATCTCTAGATCTGACAAATGCCTGTACGCTTGAACTTCGACACCCGGTGTTCTCTAAAAGCTGGCAAGCTGGAGAATTACTGGTAACATGCTGGCGTTCGTCCGGAACTTCCGGAAGTACGAACCTTTCAAGTTATCATAGGAAATCATCGCTCGAAAACTATGCATTAAGAAACAAGTGTGCTACAGGGATCCATTTTGGCAGTCACTCTGTTTCTTGTGGCTATGAGTGTACTAGTGAGAGGAAAACATCCGAAAGGTATTCGGCGTAAGCTCCAGGAGGCCGTCCCAGCTCTCGTCAAATGGGCAAATGCGGCGGTTTCGAGATGACGGCGGACAAATGCGTTTTTGTCCACGTGTGTCACTCCAGACATCTCTCCCCGGTAATATCAATATCGGCGGTACTCCCATTGTTAAAATTATAGGGGTTACTATAGATAGGACCCTCTCATTTCAATACCCATTTCTCAGCGGTTAATTCCGCATGTAAGACCAGGATCGGTATGATTCGAAGTATCTTGAGTAAGCATACCCGAAGCGAAAGAAACACTCGCAAACGAGTAGCTGACGCAGTTGTCAAGAAGCAGACTGTTCTATGGCATAGAGATCTCTAGCAGATCCTTTGATGACCTTGTCAAGACCCTGTCGCCAATATATAATAATTGCGTTGGTATACTCTCCGGTGTTCTTCCTTCCACTCCTGCAGACTCCGCATGCGTTGAGGCTGGTATTAGCTACCTGGAAAGGACCAGTGGGAGAGAGCAGGACTGTTTCCTCACGGAATAGGCAAACCACGCCCTCAGCGAGACCACAATATGGGTCGTAAAATACGAAGGCACATAATCAGTGTAAATTGGGCCTTCCGCGGGTTCCAAAGAAATTGCGGTCAAAAACGATTCACCCCCCCCCCGCCCCAAATGTACAATGTACAGGACGTTAATAAGGCCGGCAGTCCTCTACGGTCAATAGACTTCGCATTTATATGTATTCTGAAATTGATCTCGGTAAACGGTTTGCCAGAATCCAACAGCTGTGATCCATTACCTGTGATCGACAGCCGTTGAGGCAACTTCTTCTAGTATGTAAAGAAAAAAAAAACTCGGAATGATCTCACCCAGTTCCATGTCGTCGGATGACCGCAACCATGTCACTTTTCACTTTTTCCTTCGAACAATGCAACGCGACCGAGATTTTCATCGCAATTGCCCCAAACACGCGTCATTTTTCACTTTTTCCTTCGAAAAATGCCACCCGATCGCGATCCCCATCGCAACTCCCCAACAGGTTGCCAATCTCGGAAACAAACGGTGAGCAGAAAATGCTGCAATAAAGCTAAAGGGCAACCCTGTACAGTTGACACAAGAAGTTATGGAGCCCAGTGGGCAAGATAAACGAATGTGATCAGGTAAATGATGTTCGTGACTCAGACTAGAAAAACGCATCTAAGCTTTTGGACGTTATTCCGCATAAAAACGCGTCTTAAGGAACAAGGATATTATAGCCTCAGATGCACTCCACAAACTGAATAGGGAAGTGGAACCATCTCGGCAGGGGTCCTATTTTGGGCACTTTTTTTTGCTATAACTCATCCAATTCTGAACCAATTGACACAATTTTTGGAGCGCGATGAGATACGTATAGTATCTAGCCGTGTACAAAATTTCAAGTCAATTGGTTTAGAATTGACTGTGTTATAGCTAAGAGTGCCCAAAACACCGGCCGCTGCCCAAGTGGTTCACTACCCTACTATGGTGTGATAATGTTGATGATGTCTTATTCTAAATGTGGTGTTGAACAAATCAATATCCTATGTACGCAAATCATTAGATATGGTATTTGTGAAGATTCCTTATCAAAATAATCATATGTTTCTTTCTCAGATGATCCAATATTAACAGAATGCAATCAAATATTTCATCCCGTGGTGAACTGAACAGCGGTACTGCACGAATACTCCCACGATGACCTTTACCAAAAAAAAAAAACGAAATCGAAAACCGTTAAAACAGATGTATGGCATGAAAATGAAAACAAGCCGTAAAATTACGCCAAAAGTACCATAATTTGTTGCGGTCAACCGTTCATTTTGGTCGCATGAAACATCTCTGCCGCCATGAGGTAGGGTACACCCGATCCACACATATGGTGGAACGAGCCCCATTCTGTGTCGCGGTCATCCATCGTCGAATCGCGTCCGGTCAAAACCCTGCGGGGACCATTATCATCAAAATATCGTATGATGTTCATGTTATACCTACTTACAATCGGCGGAAAAAAGGAGATCACAGAGCTCTTGACACGGTGGACAACGAGCGAGCGTGTACGAAACAACCGAAATAACAGACCGGCTCGGATCGGTTGCGGTGGCCGCGGCGTGACATGCGGCAGTACATCATGCGAGAGCAATCGAAGCGGAGGGTACTTACGTGCGCGAAATTGAAAGTGGTCCACCTTGGAGATTATAGCTTCTTCGAACTGTGCCGCCGCCTGCCTGAGAGGAAAAGCGCGTATCACATTCGGTCGGACAATTGCCTTTTATGCTTCCCATATGGAAGTGGACCGGGTGCCCTTGCGGCGCGGCACGGCGGGCGTGAGATACTTCAAGATGACATTTACGCGTCGATGTTGGTACAACTTCAATCTGTATACCAGCTTATTGCTTCTTTAGAAACCGAAAGGGCGTGACTTGGTGACCTGATCGTGTTGCGTGTCGGTTCGAGTAGCTCTCAGTGCATCGTGATGGGTCAATTTGGCCGTTGGTCATTGGGGAAGGCACGTTCGGAACGACTGACGCGGAAGATTAACAGGGTTGCAACAGTCGATAGTGAAATAGTGTTCTAGAGATCTTCTAGTTTCGCAACTAAGCTACATCATGCACAAAATTGTCAGTATATACTCAAACGAACTCGTATCAGCACGACCGAACAGCATTGTGGTGGAAATATCTGCCATTGTTCTGGTGTTACACATATGGAAATCTTGGATACTACTTCATACTTACCTTACCGGTCAGACTAAGGCCTGAGTGTCATCTGCTGTACATGGGAGTCGTATCCATTCTACTCGGTACATGGCTCTGTGTTTCCAGTTCCGCACTCAACGAAGGGACCGCACCTCCACTTGATCGACCCATCTAGCTCGCTGACGCTGTCGAGAACCATTTTAATCGGGTTGCTATCCGACATCCTGTTGACGTGATCCGTCCACCGTAGCCTTTCGATTTTCTCGGTGTGAACGATGGTTGGTTCTCTCAGCAGGTGTTGCAGCTCGTGATTCATTCGCCTTCTCCAAGTTCCGTCTTTCATCTGCACTCCGCCGTAGATAATACGCAACACCTTCCGTTCGAAAACTCTAAATGCACGTAGAGTCCATGTTTCGTGCCCATAGAGGACTGTCTGCCTAATCAGCGTTTTGTAGATAGTTAACTTCGTGTGACAGCGAACTTTCTTCGATCGTAGAGTTCTGCGGAGTCCAAAGCAAGTTCGATTTCCTGCCACCATGCATCTCGGAATTTCTCTGCTGGTGTCGTTGTCGGCTGTCACCAGTAAACCCAAGTACACGAATTCTTCAACCGCCTTGATTTCATCTCCTTCGATAAAGATTCGGGATGGCGGGCGCGGTTATTCCTTCCTAGAGCCTTTTGCCATCATGTACTTTGTCTTCGACACATTAATGACTAACCCGATTCGCCTGGCTTCATTCTTTAGTCGGCTGTACATTTCCGCCATCGGCTCAAATTTGCGAGTAATAATATTAATATCATCAGAGAAACCAAGCAGCTGAACGGACTTCGTGAAAATCGTCCCACTCATGTTTATCCTAGCTTATTACACCTTTTAAGGCGATGTTAAACAGCAAGCACAATAGACCTTGCCGTAACCCTCTGCGAGACTCGAAGGGACTCGAGAGTGACCCTGATACTCGAACTACGCACATCACTCGATCCATCGTCGCCTTAATCAAACGTATCAGTTTATCCGAGAATTCGTATTCGGGCATAATCCGCCATAGCTGGTCTCGATCAACTGTATCATACGCCGATATGAAATAGATGAACAAGTGATATGTGAGCACGTTGTATTCGCGGCATTTCTGCAACAGCTAACGGATGGTGAACATCTGGTCCGTTATAGCACGTTCGTCCACCCATGAATCCAGCCTAATATTGCCCCACGAATTCTCTTGCAATCGGTGATAAAGACAATCAAGAAAACTGCGCCATAAGGTCCTGGGGCATTATAGCATCGGACGTTATGATACTGCGCCCTCCGGAACTACCATGCAGTATTACTTCAGAGGAGAGATGTTATGTGCAATGTGCATCGCTTCCAAAGTTATTCTAAGTTAACCCAAGCCCCTGTTTCACACTTTTTGTATGAGATCTCTGAAGATTTTGTATGGATCGTCACACTTCGCTAACCCACCCCCCTCAAAGCGTGACGTAAATTATGGACGTTCCCATACAAGAAAAAAAATCGGTAAATTATCTGAATTATCCTACATCCTCATCTTCTTCCTGGCGTAACGTTCCAACTCAGCTTATTGTTCCTTGAGCACGTCTAAATAGAGTAATTGTATTCTAAGCACAAGAAAATCGAGGTACTACCCCCCCCCCCATTACGGAAAGTTCCTGTACCAAGCAAGAATCGGGCTCGTCATCCTCAACAAGGTCTTGCTAAATATCCGCTAATTTACTGGTGCAGCTTTAAGGCCTACACATCCAGATCCAAGGGCTGAAAGACTCTATAATAAAGCCAAATCAATAAATACATACATACATACATACATTTATATGTTCAACATCACATTTAAGACAAGACATAATCAACAATAGTAAATACGCCACAACACTCGGTTTGTGACTGCCGCTCTCCACTCTCAGTCGCGCCCAATGCTCGCCAGGTCACGCTCAACCTGGACCGCCCATCGTGCTCTCTGCGCTCCACGTCTTCTTGTGCCAACCGGATCAGTAGCAGACACCAGCTTTGCAGGGTTATTGTCCGGCATTCTTGCAACGTGCCCTGCCCACCGTATACTTCCGGCTTTGGCCACCTTGTGGATGCTGGGTTCGCCGTAAAGTGCAGCGAGCTCGTGGTTCATCCTTCTCCGCCACACACCGTTCTCCTGCACACCGCCGAAGATTGTCCTTAGCACGCGTCGCTCGAAAACTCCAAGTGCTTTCAGGTTTTCCTCGAGCATGGTCCATGTCTCGTGTCCTTGGAGGACCACCGGTCTTATTAGCGTTTTGTACATGGTGCATTTGATGCGTGGGTGAATCTTTTTCGACCGCAGTTTTTCTGGAGCCCGTAGTACGCCCGACTTCCGCTGATGATGCGCCTCCGAATTTCATGACTCACGTTGTTGTCAGCCGTCAGTAAGGATCCGAGGTAGACGAATTCCTCCACCACCTCGAAAGTATCCCCGTCTATCGTATATAACATTACTACCCAGACAGATCCGGTCGTGTTCGGTTCCGCCTACCAGAATGTTTTTGAGGCATTCACCACCAGTCCGACCTTTGCTTCGCGTTTCAGGCGGGTTTACAACTCTGCCACCGTTCCAAATGTTCTGACCATAATGTCCATATCGTCCGCAAAGCACACAAATTGACCGGATTTTGTGAAAATCGTTCCCCGGCTGTTGAGCCCGGCTCGTCGCATCATACCTTCCAGGGCAATGTTGAATAGTAGGCATGAGAGTCCATCACCTTGTCGTAGTCCCCGTCGAGATTCGAATGAACTGGATAGTTCACCCGAAATCCTTACGCTGTTCTGCACACCGTCCATCGTTGCTCGTATCAGTCTGGTATGCTTCCCGGGAAAGCTGTTCTCGTCCATGATTTTCCATAGCTTTGTGCGGTCTATACTGTCGTATGCCGCTTTCAAGTCGATGAACAGGTGGTGCGTTGGGACCTGGTATTCACGGAATTTCTGGAGGACGGTGAAGATCTGGTCCGTTGTCGACCGGCCGTCGATGAAGCCGGCTTGCTAACTTCCCACGAACTCGTTCGTTTTAGGTGACATACGACGCAAGATGATCTGGGATAGCACTTTGTAGGGAGCATTCAAAATAGTGATCGCCCTGAAATTCTCACATTCCAAATGGTCGCCTTTCTTGTGAATGGGGCAGATTACCCCTTCCTTCCACTCCTCCGGTAGCTGTTCAGTTTCCCAGATCCTGACTATCAGCCGATGCAGACAGGTGGCCAACTATTCTGGGCCCATCTTGATGGGTATAGCTGCGATACCATCCTTACTAGTTGCTTTGTTGGTTTTGAGTTGGTGAATGACATCCTTAACTTCCCTCAGCGTGGGAGTTGGTTCATTTCCGTCCTCCGCTGCACTGGCGTCGTCGTTTCCTACGTTGCCGTGGTCTCCCGTACCTACGTTCTCCACGCCATTCAGGTGCTGATTGAAGTCCTGCTTCCACCTTTCGATTACATCACGTGCGTCCGTCAAGAGGCCTCCGTCTTTATCCCTGCATATTTCGGCTCGCGGTACGAAGCCGTTGCGGGATGCGTAGAGCTTCTGATAGAACTTCCGTGTCCCTAGCTGCAGCATTACCGCCCTCGCTGCGTTCTTCTCCTCCAAAACCGTTCTGCACTCTTCGTCGAACCATTCGTTCTGTCGATTCCGTTCCACATACCCGATGGTGCTCTCAGCTGCGTCATTGATGGCTGCTTTCACTGTACTTCAGCAGTCCTCTAGAGGAGCCTCATCGAGCTCGTCCTCGTCTGGAAACGCGGCCTCGAGATTCTGCGCGTATGCTGAGGCGACATCCGATTGTTTCAATCGCTCTAGGTTGTATCGTGGCGGTCGCCGGTACCGTACATTGTTGATGACGGAGAGTTTTGGGCGCAGTTTGACCATCACTAGATAGTGGTGGGAGTCGATGTGGGCGCCACGATAGGTCCTGACGTCGATAATGTCGAAGAAGTGCCTTCCGTCAATCAGAACGTGGTCCATTTGAGATTCCGTCTGCTGTGGCGATCTCCAGGTATAACGATAATGGAGGCTGTGTTGGAAAAAGGTGCTACGTATGGCCACCCGAATAAAAATTTGCATTAGCCTGACATTTAATTTTGATGTGTACATCAACATCAAGTTCTAATGTACTTCTGTCGTTGAACATTAAAATACATTACGATTTAGATGTGTTTATGCAAGGTAACATAATGTATACATCAGGAAATCAAATGTTTTATGATGTCAAGAATATTATCCAGAACATCAAAACCTGACGTTTTCAGATGTTTTTTGATGTACAAAAACGTAAGATTCAAACGTTTTTCTGATGTATGTTGATGTATAAAACAATAGATTCAGACGTTCCCTGATGTATATTGATGTATGAAAACGTTACATTCCAACGTTTTTTCTGATGTTTTTCAATGTACAAAACGTCAAATCTAGACATTTTTATATGTTTTTTTTTTGACGCACAGAAACATGCGATTCGCATGTATTTTTGATGTTCTCAGATGCTTTGAATGTTTTCTGATGTTGAACGTTAGAATACATTGCGATTTAGATGTGTTTATGCAAGGTAACATAATGTATACATCAGGAAACCAATCGTTTTTTTGATGTCAAGAATATTACCCTGAACATCAGAACCTGATGTTTTCATATGTTTTTAGATGTGAAAAAACATTAGATTTAAATGTTTTCTGATGTATGCTGATGTATGTAAACGTTAGATTCGAACGTTATTCTAATGTTTTTGGATGTAAAAAACGTAACATCTAGTCGTTTTCAAATGTTTGTTCATGTACAGAAACATTATATTCTGACGTTTTTCTAATGTCCTCACATGTTACCTTTAATTTTGAGGTGTTGTCTTTACCGTTTGCTAAAGGGGCACATTAGGCCCAAAGAGGGTCACCACCATGTGGTCCGGTAACCCTCTTCAAAAAATGCATATCAGAATTTTTGATATGCGCCATACACGAGCCGACCCTTCCCTTTAGATAATTGGAGAACCAAGTTCGTTATCGATTGATATCTTCGTGATTCAACGTTAGAATCTGATGTCACCCCGTTTATTTCGATGTTTTTACGTACTTCAATTAAGCATGACGTTGGCGTATAATGTAAGATTAGAAGATAACGTTTTTGAATGCATTTTGATGTTTATGCACATAACGACATGACATGACATGACGTTTGCTGTTAATGTAACATTAGAAGTAAACGTTTTTGGGTGTTTCCTAATTTTTATGAATACGTCGTTCAACATCAGTACGAAATTAGGGTTAGAATTTAACATTAGTACCCAACGTTTTCAGATGTATCTGCATTTGTAAACGTCTAGAAGTAACGTTTTTTACATCGTAAAACATTAGAATATCGTTTGCATCTAATGTTTACATACATCAGAAAACGTTTAAGTCTTATGTTTTTGCACATTAAAAAACTTCTGTAAACATTTAAATCTAATGTTTTTGCACATCAAGAAATGTCTGAAAACATCAGGATGTGATGTTCTGGGTATTGTTCATGACATCAAAAACATTTGATTTTCTGATGTATGCTACCTTGCATAAACACATCTAAATCGCAATGTAATCCTGATGTAGGAGACATCAGGGAACGTCTAAATCTAATGTCCTTGATTTTTAAAGAGTAAAGCGTTCAACATCAGTACGACATTAGCTCATAATGTAACATTAGAATCTAACGTTTTTAGATGTATCTTGATGTTTATGAGAACATCGGTTTACATTACATGACGTTACTTTTAAATGTAACATTAGAGCCTAATGTCTTTGAATGTTTCTTGATGTTTATACTTGCATCATTATACATCAGCATGACGTTACAATTTGATGTAACATCAGAACTTAATGTTTTCGGATGTATCTTGATGCTCATGAGTACGTCTTTTTACATCAGCATGACGTTACATTTTGATGTAACATCAGATCCTAACGTTTTTTTTTATGTATCTTGATGCTCATATACACATCGTTTTACATCAGTATGACATTAGATGCTAATGTAACATTAGAGTCAGATGCATTGTCATGTTTTCATATGTCAAGCTGAAGTCAGAGTACATTAAAGCTACAACATAAAACGACAGTACTAAGTGTATTGATGTTGTTTGCTAATGCTTAGCTACATCTCAATTTGTATTCGGGCATATTTTTGGAGGCGGCGAAATCAATGAGTCGTAGGCCGTTTTCATTCGTCTGCTGGTGGGCGCTGAACTTACCAATCGTCGGTCTGAATTCCTCCTTCTGACCTACCTGAGCGATTAAATCTCCTATGATGATCTTGACATCGTGGCTTTGGCAGCGATCGTATTCGCGTTCGGGCTACGCGTAAAATGCGTCCTTGTCATCATCAGTGCTTCCGCAGTGCACGTTTATTATGCTGAAGTTGAAGAATCCGCCCTTGATACTCAACCTGCACATTCTTTCGTCGATCGGCCACCAACCGATCACGCGCCTCTGCATATCACCTATCACGATGAAAGCTGTTCCCAGCTCGCGTGTGTTGCCGCAGCTCTGGTAGATGGTATGATTACCTCTAAACGTTCGCACCATGGATCCTGTCCAACACCCCTCCTGCAGCGCTACGATGCCGATCCCACGGTCCTTCTGTAGATCCGCGGGAATGCGGTTGAGAGATTGGCAGTTCCACGTACCGAGTTTTGTTCGCTGGGGTCGTTGCCGTTGGTTTCGGTTCGTATTATTCTGTTGCTGATTTTCCGTCACAATGGTTTTTTACGGCTGGCCCGTAGGGCCTGACTCTAATCCCCTACTTTCCGGAGGACCATAGTCACACTTGAGCTTAGAGTCCTTCCCTGGCACTCGGACGCTGATGAGCCGCCCCTAACATGACGATCAGGCACTGTTGTGAGCCGCTCCTCCTGGAGAAAAGACGCTCAGGTTTGCCGAAGCAAACCCCCCCTTCCCTGTCAGCCTACGACCAAAGCTCCCACCGGGGTTGGTTATCCGATCTACCCTAAGGTTGCTCATAGTTTCCGGCCGGTACCACGAGGAGGTAGGGATAGGAGTTCCTGGGCAGAGGCTAGTGGATCACAATGGGATCTGAATTGCGCAGCATACTCAGCCCTTACCGTGCCAATCAGCCTACAAATCCACTACAATTTCACAGACTTCTAAGGGACCGTTCATAAACCACGTGGACTTTTTGGAGGGAATAGGAGGGTCTGGCCGAAGTCTACGCTCCATAAAAAGGAGGGGAGGGGGTCTGAGATGATCAAAATTTGGTCTAGGTGGTTTATAAACAGCCCCTAAATTCTCACAACAACCATCCCAAAATCAAACAATGTTCCAAGCATATACGCAATGCAATCAATTGGTTTTCAACCATACACACACGTTCAATTTGTCTTGTCCCCTTTCGATCGATACATGTTTGCCGTCTGTCAGTTTTCCAATCTTTCTGCCTCTCGGAGTGATCACTTGCATGATCAGCGACAAGTTACGTGTCGTTCGTTTGTTGCTTGAACGAATAACCCACCATCACCGGCGACGACGAGATAAGCGTGTCCACCAATAAGATCGAATTGGAAAGCACCCGAAATTGGACCGCGAAAGTCGATCATTGCCGGTATCGGTAATCGACGACGAGACGACACGACCAGGTGGTGGTCAATCCAATTAAAACAGAAGGCAGAAAATCACGAAAATTGTTTTGTCATCGTCGGTCGATGTTGACACATCATCACACCGCTGCTGAACGCCGCCGCGCCGCGCCGGAGATGTATGATTGTCGAATTTGCTGCCGGGGGGAAATCTTGGACATTCAATCAACACAATTCAATATCGATCGTCGTCGTCGTCGCATGTCGCTGATGCCGGAGCGAAAGAAGGTCACCGTAAAAGGAAGTCACCACAACCTTCGCGCGTCATCATCGTCACCACACCGACCGCCATGTAGGTACACACAGAAAGGTACAAGATGGGAAAACGATCAGTCAGGAATGCGAGTCAACGAGCGCGATCGAGGTGAATCTAGAAAGTGATAGTAATCACACATCTCTTGCAGCAGGCCGATGATGGAAAATGAGCGAGGGCTTCATTCATTCACCCCAAATGCGATGGGATGATGAGTGTAGTTACTTTTTTTTTTTTTTTTTTTATTACTTAATCGTTTATTTAAGGCTCATGCGCCATCAGGCATTACGGAGCCGAATTCATTTTGGTCTATTTTACAATTTCATATGTTTGACTTATTAACTAGGTTAGCTTTGGGGAACCGTAAAACTCGCGGTTTGGTCGAGGTTAGGGGGAACAATAATGTTTAAGGAAGGGATGGGGTAATAGGGGCATTCGTTGACTTTCAGCAGCGTGGCGTAGCGTAGTTGCTGCTAGTCAAACGTAAAGTGGACAAACAACCTGTAACGATACAAACAAACGATTTTCGAAGGGACACGAGGTGGACAAGTGGAACAACAAGACGGGGGTATCAAACGGAGACTTCAGCTTGTTTCAAAAAGTCGTATACAAGCTTCATGTAGTCAAGATCAAGCGTACCCAACACATCCCTAATGTCTTTCTTTTCTGGTTTCCCTCGGGCCCTGAGGGAGGCACATAAATCGGATCTGGCAATACCGTATTCGGGGCATTCCCACACAACATGGTTGATATCTTGATAGCCTGCACCACAGCTACAACGATTGCTATCTGTGAGCCCTATTCGATAGAAATGCGAGCCCAGAGAGTAGTGATTGGACATAAGTCGACACATTATCTTGATAAAATCTCGACCCATATCCAACCCCTTGAACCACGCCGTCTTCGATACCTGTGGGAGAATTGAGTGTAACCACCTGCCCAACTCTCCTGCATCCCATTTTTGTTGCCAACTGACCAAGGCATGCTGACGAGCAATCGAAAAAAATTCATTGAAAGCGATATGACGGTCATAAATATCGCCTTCCATAGCGCCCACCTTGGCGAGTGAGTCCGCTTTCTCATTGCCCGGGATCGAGCAATGCGAAGGGACCCAAACCAAGGTGATATTATATGCTTGATTCGATAAAGCACTCAGGGTAGATCGTATTTCACTGAGGAAATACGGAGAGTGCTTTACCGGCCTCATTGAACGAATAGCCTCTATTGAGCTGAGACTATCCGTAAAAATGAAATATTGATCAGAGGGAAGAGAGGCGATTCGCTCTAATGCGTAGTGTATAGCCGCCAATTCTGCGATGTATACTGAGCAAGGACTTTGAAGTTTATGGGCGGCGCTATGAAGCTCATTAAATACACCAAATCCAGTGGAATCATTTGTTTTTGACCCGTCAGTGAAAAACCTTCTGTCGCAACTGACTTGGCCAAACTTGTTTGCAAAAATTTTTGGAATGTGCTCCGATCGGAGCGGATCTGGAATTCCACGGATTTCTTGCAACATGGACAGATCAAAAACTATAGTGGAATTGTAGAAGTCTGGGAAGCAATCACGGTTGAGAACATTCGAAGGGTGAACCTCCAGAGTCATGTACGAGTAGTACACTGTCATAAACTTTGTTTGATGAATTCGTTCGATCAGCTTCTCAAAGTTTTCAATTACCAATGGATTCAGCACCTCACAGCGGATGAGGAACCTTAACGACAATTCCACGAAACGATCTGATAAAGGGAGTACAGCTGCTAGTACCTCCAAACTCATTGTGTGCGTCGAGTTCATGCAGCCTAACGCGATCCGAAGACAACGATACTGGATACGCTCTAGCTTCAGGATGTGTGTTTTCGCGGCGGACTGAAAGCAAAAGCTACCGTATTCGAGAACCGACAGTATCGTTGTACGATAAAGCTTTATCAGATCTTCCGGGTGGGCTCCCCACCATGTTCCGGTGAGTGTACGCATGAAGTTGATTCGTTGTTGGCACTTCTGATACAGATAATTAATGTGCTTTCCCCAGGTGCATTTAGAGTCGAACCAGACCCCCAGATACATATGTGAAAGACTTTGAGTGAGTTCCCTACCCAAAAATTGAAGCTCTAGATCTGCTGGATCACGCTTCCTAGAAAAGACAACTAACTCAGTTTTCTCCGGAGAGAATTCGATACCCAGCTTTACAGCCCAAGTAGACAAATTGTCTAAGGTATCTTGCAGTGGTCCTTGCAGATCTTCCGTCTCTGGTCCGGTGATAGAGACCACGGCGTCGTCCGCAAGCTGTCGTAGCGAGCAATTTTCCACGAGACATTCGTCGATGTCTCTGACGTAAAAATTGTAAAGAAGGGGGCTTAAGCATGAGCCCTGGGGGAGACCCATGTAACTAATTCGTGAAGTTGCCGAGGTTCCATGAGAGAAAAACATGTGCTTCTCAGACAACAAGTTGTACAAGTAGTTGTTTAAAATCGGAGAAAGCCCACACTCGTGGAGTTTGTCTGAAAGGACATCAACGCAAACGGCATCAAAAGCCCCCTTAATATCCAAAAATACTGAGCCCATTTGCTCTTTTTGAGCGTAGGCCAGTTGAATTTCAGTAGAAAGCAGCGCCAGACAATCGCTCGTTCCCTTGCCTCTGCGGAAACCGAATTGAGTATCCGAAAGAAGGCCATTCGATTCAACCCATTTGTCAAGCCGATGGAGAATCATCTTCTCTAGCAGCTTCCGTAAGCACGACAACATCGCAATTGGACGGTACGAGTTGTGATCCGACGCGGGCTTCCCGGGCTTTTGAATGGCAATAACCCTCACTCGTCTCCAGTCATCCGGAACAGTGTTGCTCTCCAAGAATAGATTGAATAAATTCAACAAGCGCCTCTTTGCGACGTCTGGGAGGCTTTTAAGCAAGTTGAACTTAATTCTATCCATTCCTGGGGCAGAGTTGTTACATGACAGAAGCGCGAGTGAGAATTCTAGCATCGAAAAGGGTGAATCCATCGCATTCCTTTCGGGTGGATAACGACGAAAATTCGCTTGTACTTGGACCGAATCCGGACAGACTTTCTTTGCGAAATCGAAAATCCATCGAGGCGAGCTTTCTCGATCCTCATTAACCGATACCGCGTTGCGCATTCTCCTTCCGACCGTCCAGAGAGTTCGCATTGACGTCTCCCGCGATAAACCGTTGACGAAATTCCTCCAATAACCCCGTTTCTTCGCCTTCACGAGGTTCGCGAATTTATGGACGAGAGAGGAATACCACTCGTAGTTCTCCCGTGTACCTCGCTTCCGGTATGTTTTAAACGCGGCGGATCTTTCGCGATAGGCTCCGGTACATTCCTCATCCCACCACAATGTGGGGGGTCTTCGCCGTATCGAAGTTCCCGGAACCGGTCTACGCTGCGCTTGTAGAGCACTTTCGACGATTAATCCGGACAAGAATTGGTACTCTTCCTGCGGTGGAAGAACGTCAACCGACTGCTCGCCCTCTGAGACCAATTCAGCATATTTACCCCAGTCGATATGCTTCGTAAGGTCATACGCGACGTCGATCTGGCGAGCCTGACACGAACCATTGGTGACTGAAATTTTGATCGGCAGATGATCACTACCATGGGGATCCTGAATTACCTTCCACGTGCAATCCAATGATAGTGAATTCGAACATATTGAGAGGTCTAACATACTTGGAGGATCTGGAGGTTTAATTCGCGTTGCTTCCCCGGAGTTCAAAATTGTCAAATTGAAATAGTCACAGAGGTCATATATCAGGGTTGCGCGATTGTCGTCCTTCGGAGACCCCCAGGCTGTTCCGTGTGCATTAAAATCTCCTAGGATCAACCAAGGCGCAGGCATAGCACAGCATATTTCCGCAAGATCTCTGCGAGATAATCTTGTACTAGGCGGTATATAAACACTGGCTACGCTGAAACTTTTTCCTTGTATAGTAACATGGCATGCAACTATTTCAGTGCCGTTCATCGGGGGGAAATCAATTCTATAAAAGGAATGGAGCTTATTGATCCCCAAGATCACCCCTCCATATCCATCCCCTCGATCACGACGAATAATATTAAAATCGTGGAAAGAAATGTCTTTATCGGAAGTTAACCATGTTTCACTAAGGGCAAATATGTCACAACGTGTACTGTGAACTAAAAATTTGAACGCATCCATATTTTTAATTAGGCTTCTACAATTCCACTGTAGGACTTCAATCATATCTCCGACCTCGCTGGACAAATTAGCCATCGAAAGATATGAAAGATTCAAGAATCGGCCATTGTGAAGCCAGTTGCTTCAGAAGAGGTGTCACAAAGGGAAGTGCCATGTTTATCAAACTTCTTATTACGGGTGAGATATTAAACGTTTCGAAGATGATATCCACTATCCCAGAAAGAGTCAATTTTCCGGAAAGACCGACTGGGTTTTGTCGACGTTCCTGTTGACTAGTCTTTTTGCTTTCTGGGCGAAAAACTGGGGCATCTGGGGTTTTAGATGCTCCCGGAAGTGACGGAAAATCTCCAGCCGAAAATTTGAAACCTGGAGGCGATACCTTTTTGGTGCTCCCGCTACTTCTTGATTTTATCAGAGGGGTTTGAAGAGCTGGTTGAGCAACAGGAACGTTTTGAGAAGCTCGCTGTTGCATGTGCCGTTTTGCAACAGCTCGCTTTCTTTTCGTCCCTGTCTCAATCATAGTGTACTCTACACCATCCTCAGAGTCAGAGCCTTGATCGTTATCCGGCAGGGTTGCAAAGATATTAGTACTAGTAGAGGGTTGGGCAACTGGAACAGCAGTCGGGGCGATCTTTTTCAGCATTTCTGCATAAGATCGCCTTGACCGCTGTTTTAAGGAGTTTATGGAATGTTTCTCCCGCTCTACGTACTTCGGGCATGCACTGAGCTCGTGGGGCGGAGATTCGCCACAAGTGGCACATTTTGGCTCCATATTGCAGGAGCCCTCCGCATGTTGTTCACCGCACATACCGCAACGTGGTTTATTGCTACAGTAAAGTGCGGTGTGCCCCAACTGCTGGCATTTTGCACAATGCATTACCTTCGGTTCGTAGAGGCGAACAGGTAATCGAAGAAGCCCAACCACGAGAACGCTCGGAAGAGCGGTGCCGGAAAAGGTCACCCGGAAAGAATTCGACGGTTGTTTTGAGCCGTCTGGTTGTGCCTTGTTCATTTGGACGGCATCAAGTACTGGAGCCAGTGGGACGGCACGATTTTTAAACCCACCAGCTCCAGACATGATTGCAGCACAGGTTAAATTATCGTCGGTGACCACTCCGTAGCACTCTATCTCGAGGCTAGGCAGATATGTTTTATATTCCCGCGTAAAGAGCTCAAAGTTAGCGATCTTTGTCGCCTGATCGGGGTCATTTACTATGACACGCAGCTTGTCGCGGCTGGGTGAGTCTATCTCCAGAACTCCGCGAAACGATTTTGCCAGATCTTTTGCGATTTGTAACTTATTTAATTTTTTTCCATTCGGTTTGGGCCGGAAGAAAACCAGAAAGGGACCCTTAGATCCGGGTGGGTAAGCTTTCGCGCGGGGGGTCGCCGGATTAAGTGAGGAACCACTGGTAGAGGGGTATGTGGAGGGTTGGTTTGTATTGTCAGGAAGACCGAAACTACTATACATGGGTTTTTGTACCATCAGTCGTGGTTCGTTCACTGGGTTAATAAGAGATACATTTCCGGTAGGAGCGGTACCTAGCGGTACTTGAGAAACCACTGGAACAACGGGAGGAGCAGCATTTTCATTTTCTCCAGTTTCCATAGCCACAAAATTCTGGGTTTCTACTATTGATTCAGTGGATTGGCTTAAGGCAGGCTCATCGTCAGATGAAAATATGAATTCGAGCGAACCCCCACCTGTATCATTTTCTTCCATGCGGGCCTTGTGTGTGCTGCCGCAGCAAAGCAAGAATCAAGGTTGGCTGAATAGATACTAGATAGCCGTATGAAAACTATACCAAAAAACGAAAGAAAATTGACAAAATAAAGAGATCTATCTACAATTATTTTAGGTACTAATAAAAAAAATGCAAATGAAAAAAAAAATATTTGAAGAAAAAAAAAAATATATATATATATATATATATATACAAAAAATAATAATACGAAAAGAATATAATAAAGAAGTAATTCACTTACGTAGATCTACGTTAATTCAAAAATAAATTTCTAATTTGAAAATATGTTTGAGCGAAAAGTGATTAGAAAATCAAATAAAAAAGGGATTTCAGAGAAAACGTTTTTGACCCACGGTGTGACAACGGCAGAGAAAGACACAAACGAAATAATTACCCACAGCTAGATGCACGACGTGATGACCTTCAAGCCACTCGAACAATACCCGTCACAGCACTGTGTGTTGTTTGTTTGTCGCCCGTGCCCGGTCGTCCGATGAATGGGTAATTGCCGCAGATGCCAATGCCGGTTTGGCTGTACCTCTGCCGATGGTTTACGGCGTCGTCGATTCTGGGTTACGGGTTTTTGGTACCGTCGATGATTGTTTGGTGGAATAGTCCAAGACTAGCTTCGCTAGACTTAGCTACTCTCTCCACTAGCGATCGATGTTGATCTTTCGCTACTAGTAGGATGCACAACCGATATAAAAAAAACTTCACAACGGTGAAGAAAAAAAACTCCACTAGCTTTAACTCGCTGCGAAAGATAAACGCGTCCGACTGCGACGAGCGATCGGTGAGAGATGAGTGTAGTTACTACTGTGCCCTGAATTGTTAATCGGCAAACCATTCACCCCGAAATCGTTGGACCAGCAGCTTCACAATGCGTAATTTTCGTACATCGTAAAAAGTGTAATCGATTTTCAATTCTGCTTTCCAAACTTTAACCCCTCATTAGTTCAGGTCATTTACATTTTGCGAAAATCATTTCGAAACAGAAGTTATAGTTGAGTGAGCAAGTTAGTAAGAAAGTTTGTAAATAAGAAAGAAAGCAGTAAGTAAGTAGATAAGTGAATAAGTAAGAAAGTAAGTAAGTGAGTAAGTAAGTAAGAAAGCAAGTAAGTAAGTAAGTAAGTAAGTATGTACATAAGTGAGTAAGTAAGTAAGTAAGTGAGCAAGTAAGAAATTAAGAAAGTAAGTAAATAAGTAAGTAGTATTAATGAGTAAGTAAGTAGTAATGAGTTATTTTAAGTTAATTAAGTATCAGAACTTGTAATCGAAATTTTGAGGGAGCGTCCGACCTTAATATCCTACTGACCAAATTCGTTGACTCCCCACATTTTCTGTTCCTCCTTCCTCAACCACCACTAGTAAGCGGATTAGGAACAGTGAAACAGGTGTCTTCCTGTTAACAACTGTGGTTTACTTTTTCACTTCCACCTACAACCAACTAAATGGGTGGTCTAACATCGATACGATCCATCCAATATACTTTACAAGTCGCACCACTGCTAACTCGTTATACTGTACGTACATACATCACCTACAGTAGAGCGATTCCAAGCAACAGCATCAAAATTAAGGAAAATTTTTAATTCATGATTTTCTATTGAACTGAAACTTTGCACAGTTTTTCAGTTCCATCTAAATCGCCATTTTTCGATATCAAATTTTTATTTAGAGCCACGACTAACTTTTCAAAAGGGTGTATGTGAAAATGGTTCAAAAATATTCAAAAATATGCACAGCAAAAACGGATTGTTCGATTGTTATGAATTTTTCAGCAAAGTTAGATAGCTAAATGGTGATTTCTAAGAAAATATACACTGTGAAAAAAAATCTATTTTACCATTGAAAAACATCATTTTTGTCACAAAAACTCAAATATCTCAAAACCCTATCTTTTTACCAACTTGAATTTTTTAGGGAAAACGGTCCATTGTATTAGCAATCTACCATAAAAATTTGGTAATGGTAAACTAATAAACAAAAAAGTTATAACATTTCAAAAATTTCACAATTTTTACATTTAGTAAAAAAAATTTTTCTGTGTAAATTATTTCGGCCGGGAATCGCGATTTGATGCTGATTTTATTGTTCAGCAAAGTTAGATAACTAAATGGCGATTCCTAAGAAAATATACACTGTGAAAAAAATCTTTTTTAACATTAAAAAATATCATTTTTGTCACAAAAACTCAAATATCTCAAAACCCTATCTTTTTACCAACGTAATTTTTTAGAGAAAACGGTCCATTGTATTAGCAATCTACCATGAAAATAAACAAAAAAGTTATGACAATTCAAACATTTCACAATTTTCACATTTAGTAATAATTTTTTTTAGTGTAAATTATTTCGGCCGGAAATTGAAGTTTGATGCTGATTTTATTGTTAATGGCCTTGCGTGAGTAAAACAAGTTGTTTTTATTATATATTATATATACATATAATATAATATACTATGTACCGTAATGTTCCGATTTTATCACGCCCTCCGCGCATTAGTCCGTTTATTCATTAATTTGCTGTTACATTTGAGGACAAGTGTTTTCCCTCTTCTTCAAGATGAATGTTGAAAGCGTGTTTTGCAACGTTAAAAATATTGAAATGGGTATAGATGTTGAAGAATATTACAGGGCATTTTTGAAAAGGGGCGTAATTAAATTGTTTAAACAGATGTCGCTGATGGCAATTTCTCAGTTGTTGTCGTTTTCGAACTTCCTGCGCCCTGCTTTACCGATGATATACAGATGGCTCGTTTGTCAAATTCTAGACGGCAGGACGTGCAAATGCGTAATTTTGTACACAATGTGGACATTTGGGCATAACCAGTCTCTTTCAGTTTATCTATGGTGCTTTCGGTGAGATTTCGTAACTCTTTTGAACATTTTTTTTCATCAAACGGTCTACAAGAGAGCGTTGAGTTGAAGACCTTTGAGAAAGCGACTGTTCATCTTGTTCGTTAGATTATAATAAACAAAATCACTTATTAATTTTAACTTACTTGTTTGGTGTTGGTGGCTGAAGAAAAAAAAATACTATACAATTTTTAATATTCATAGCGGTAGTATTTTTTTGTTTTTTTCGTGAGCATTGTCAGGTATGTATACAGACAAACAAACGTAACACTGGCGAAATTTTCATTGACCACGCCTTCAACGATCATTTTGAATCTTGGTTGTGGCTTTCATAACAAGAAGAGCGCCCATCGTTTTTCTTTGCGTTTGACGTTTCACACTAGCGCCTTCTGATGACGATATTGCACAACGCAGTGTTTCGTGAAACATTTCCACCAGGTGGTGATAGTGTGAACTGGGCGATGAATTTTCACTAAAATTGTTCTAGGCGTTTCGTCTGTTTGTCTGTGGTATGTACCTCTTATGCATTTGTTGTTGTTGAAGTTACTCGCATTCTTCCGATCATAAAGTCTGTTCTCTACACACTTAATTTTGATTACCGAGTTCGGTAATTTTTTGACGAGATTAAAACTGCTGAGCACCGAACTCGTTCAGCAAAAATGCAACCTTTTCCATACGATTTTGACAGTTGTTTTACTGAGCCTCAGTAAAATCGATTACCGAAACTACCGAGATCGTACTGCTGTTATAATCTCGTCAAAAAAGTACCGAACAGGCAATTCAGAAATAAGTGTGTAAGAGGGATTTTTTTTGCGGATAAACTAGACGTATACGCGTATAAAAAAAACTTTTATTATACAGCTTTTGTCTTAAAAATAAATTCAATTCCATTTTTCTTATAATCAACAGCTTTTCAACACTATCAAGGGATTTTTTCACCAGTCACGTACAATAAAAAGTATGACAATCTCAATATTTTTGATCACAACACTGGATCGCGTCTAAGTTTCAAATAGATACTATAGTAATTACGAATAATCAAACTAAAGTATCATGAAAACAACTTGTTTAATTCAGGCGGTAGCCTTTACAATAAAATCAGCATCAAAATATAATTCTCGAAATAATTTACACAGAAAAAAATTTTTTTTTGTTACTAAATGTAAAAATTGTGAAATGTTTGAAATGTCATAACTTTTTTGTTTATCAGTTTACCATCACCAAAATTTTATGGTAGATAGCTGATATAATGGGCCATTTCCCCTAAAAAATTGAAGTTGGTAAAAAGATAGGGTTTTGAGATATTTGAGTTTTTGTGACAAATATCATATTTTTTCAAAGTAGAAAAAGAAATTTTTTACAGTGTATATTTTCTAAGGAATCATCATTTAGTTATCTAACTTTGCTGAAAAATTTATAACAATCGAACAATCCGTTTTTGCTGTACAGCTTTTAGAATATTTTAGAACTATTTTCGCATACACCCTTTTGAAAAGTTAGTCGTGAGTGAATATGAAGGTTTAATATCAAAAAATGGCGATTTATATGAAATTGAAAAACTGTGCAAAGTTTCAGATATTTTTGAAATGGTCGCTCAGGATCGACTGACATGACTCCGTGGAATTCCTCAGTACAACGAAAAAACCTGTTATCTAAAGATGATCGACTACATGTGATAGCAAGTTTGCTGATTTTTTTTTGCGCATTTTCAGGTGGTAACTGAACCATAATACCCTGTTGAATGTGACGATCGTGGTGGCTCTGCTGAAGTTGCGGTAAAGTTGAAAGAAAGTGCCTGCACGTACCGGCAGCTAAAGCTAATTGCCCCGCCGCCGACAGTGCAGTAGTGCAGTGAACAGTGTTTTCCTTTCAAAAAAAGCTTTCTCACCCACATTTCACCCGCGAACGTCAGTAACGAAACTGGATCGGTATTGTCATAATGGTGTCAAGATCAACGTTTCGCAGTGTAGCGGCTGAAAGTTTGAATAGGATGAGGTGGGATTGTTTCTTGTGCATGGACGGTATCAAGATTTAGTGGAACCATATCTTGTTTTGTATCTCGCAAGTCATATTAAATACAAAGGAATTCTTTCCACTGATGATAAACCCGAGAAATAAAAGTGAAAAGAATTAAATACACTCAGCAAAATGAACCTAAGATTATCATAAGGTCTAACTTAACATTTAAACAATTCATAACGATTAGAATGAATTTCATAAGGTTGCTTTATGACGAAGAATCGACTCACAGTTTGGCTTTTGTACGCATTTAGCTACACGATATTCCCAAGCGTTGATAGCCGTGTGGGTTGGGCACGAGCTCAGTGATCTTGACGTTGATGGATCGATTCCAGTCTGCATCTTTTTACGATTTTTATGCTCTTTTCATAAGTTTATCTTATGTAATTATGTCACAATATGACATTTTCAATGATGATCAATGATCAATTTTCATAAGGTTTTCTTATGGCATCCATATTTTACAGTTATGGCTAAATTTCATAAGGTATTTTAATGAATTTCGATAGTTTGCTTCTCTGAGTGTACATATAACAATGTAATCTCATAATTGGAAATTAACAGGACAGTATTTAGCAAAAATTCCTTCTGCCAGCTATCCACTGTTTTGTTTCCAACAGTTTAATAGATCTGCAAAAACACGATACATGTTTTAAGGGAATACCAAGAAACAATTTGGAGCCTTTAATAAGCAATAGTGTTGAATAATTGTTTTAGTTGAACAACAATGTAGATTGCATAACGAAGAGATTAAATGTTTCTTACACTCCATACATTCGCTTTAGTTCCACTTGTTGTTGCTGTGTGTAAAACTTATCGAATAACAGTTTATAAAACGTTGTTTAAAAATTGGTTTAGATCGCTTCCCATTCGTTTAATAAACAATCTATGAAAAGCGGGTTCTATTAATTTGGAAGCGATTATTCAATGCGTTCCAAAAAATGCCGAACATGTTGAAATAATGTTGAACAGAGTTTATATAATCATCTCATACAGCAGCACCATCATAGCTTAACTACTAGCTGAAGTGATGTAACTACAAAGTATTAATAAATGTTTATATCAAGAACGTTGAATAACATTAAAACAACAGTATCTATATACCGTCTTACCCCGCTGGTTCGATACGTTTTAATACGACACTTTTTAATTCGTACCCCGCTTATTCGACACATGTCGAATTAAAAAGTGTTCAAATGTCACAGCGATGTACACTGTAAATGCAAAACAATTTGATATTGCGCTAATACTCGCACCCGCAGCAGCTCCTCTTGCAGAAGCTAATTCCGGAAGTTCTGAGTTGTTGCTATTGGACACCCAAACCGCCTGTAGACCAACTGGAATGAACTGAGGATGGTAACAATCGTAGGAAAAACGAGATTTACATTCGCACCACAACTACATCTGTTGAATTATGTTCCATAACAAATCCGGAAATCAAAACAAAAACAAAAATAGAGTTGCCAAAATTTCAATGAGCATGGTCGTGTAGGGTGACCAGTTTGTCGAATTAAAAGTTTACCCCAGTTATTCGACAACAGTCGGTGTCGTATTAGCGGGATAATACGGTATATAAAAATGCAGTGGCATACGTGGGACCGCGCATAACTTGCGAACGGAATGTCCGATTTTGGTCGTCTTGGTTTTGTTCTGTTAGTTTTCACCCAAGGAAGGTTTATGAGGCATAAAACATGAAAAAATAGAGGGTTTTTGAGAATCGATCTTCCATACATTTTGACCGGGGATTTGGTCTTGGCTAGAAACTTAAAACGTCAAAAAACGCAGTTGGCAAGACAAAATTTGCCGGGTACAGCTAGTAATACGATAAATATTCATCTATGATTGCCAAAGCGTTTATTAAAATGTTAATCAACATAAACAAAAAATTTATAATTTTGTTCTTATTAAATCGCTCGAACATAATGTTGTCTGTCAGCCATAGTAAACAAAAACTTCAATTCAGTCGAAGTCACACTTCATTACTTCAGAAACATGGATATTTCATTCAAAAAATGCAAAAAAGTAGCACATATTACCGAAAACTCAGTTAACGCTCGGACATCGATACGATCAGACGTGCGCGGACTACTGTCGAAGGCGACTATCTCGAAGCCTTTCTTTTAGATAGGTTTTCAATCGTCTAAACGGATTATACTATAAAAAGCCAAAATGGAAGCTACCAGGAAGAATACGTTGAAAATTGTTTTCGGATCATCGGCAAAAGCTCCAAAGAATCTGGATGTCTTACGGTTCGTGGGTGGCAGGCTGGGAATCCTAGCTGAAAGTGTGCATTCGATTTACAAAGACGAAAACGACCATGCGTTTTACATCAAATTTCTCGATGAAAATGAGTTCAACTGCTTCGGTACTGGCTTGGAAGAGCAGTACACCTTTGACTACGAGGATGGATCCCAGGTGCAAGTACGACTCGAAATCGCTAGCAGACTGTTCCGGTACGTGCGAATATTCAACTTACCACCTGAAATAGATGACAGGGATATTGCTGCAGTTTTGAATCAGTTCGGAAGCATCAGACAACATGTACGTGAAAGGTATCCAGCCGATTTCGGTTACAGTGTATACAGCGGGGTCAGAGGAGTCCACATGGAGATTTCAAAGGAACTTCCAGCAAATCTGTACATAGGTCATTTCAAAGCTCGTATCTACTACGAGGGTTTGAAAAATCGGTGTTTTTATTGTAAAAATGATGGACATCTGAAGGTCAACTGCCCAAAGTTGGCCAGTCTAAGAGCGGCACAAAATGGCGTCCAATACAGTCACGTACTCGCCAACACGGTGATCGGAGCGAATACAACATCACCAGGAACATTGAACATGACCACTATTCCAGTACCATCGACAAGCAGACCAGTTAGCGATGTGTTGGAGAAATCCACCACCACTACTAACGCGGTAAGGCCAGCGGTAGTAGTGACCAAAGAAGCGGGAGAAAATTCAATGGGAGAGCCATCAAATATCAGGAGTAACAAGGACTCAGTGGACAGTGTGAGTGTTGACCGCAAAAATCCACTGAAACGAGTGCCGGACTCACCGTTGGACAACGACTCGTCGGAGTCTGATGGGATACAGCAGGTTAATGAGAAAATCAAACCTAGAAAGAAACAGCAGATACTGGAGTCCAGTATAACGGTAAGCCCAATCGATGTAATTAGTACCCGGGAAAGCCGATCGAAGAACCGATCACGAAGTGGAACTCAAGGGCGCTGATGTGACAGTGAGCGCCGATGGTATGTATGGCTACAGAGACTTGATTTATTTCGCGATTTATGGATTTGTGAGTGACCGTTGAGTTTTAATTTTGTTTTGAAGCCATGCTTGATTCGACGTATCGCAACCGTAAATTTAAATGCAATTAGTTGCACAGTTAAAAAGTTTTTATTGAGAGATTTCATCTGGAACAACGATTTAGACGTGGTATTTCTGCAAGAGGTTGCCTTCGAAAATTTTTCTTTCATAAGGTCACACAAAGCGATAGTTAATATAAGCGAAGATGGCAAAGGAACAGGGGTTTTGTTGCGAACTAACATCGATTATTCCAATTGCGTGTTGAACAGTAACGGAAGAATTACTTCAGTTTGTATAGATAACATAAACTTCATCAACATCTACGCACACTCGGGAAGCAAATTCAAAAAGGAACGAGACCTTCTTTTCACGCAGGATATTTTGATTCATTTGGCGATAGGCAAGGAGAACCTTTTACTGGGTGATTTTAATTGTATAGTTAATCCTGATGATTCCAATAGCACTGTCAAAAATATTTCGATTGGTTTGAAAAGTTTGATATCTTCTTTGAACTTATTAGATGTGGACAAAAAATTTCACGGAAAAAATGCAAGATTCACGTTTTACCGAAGTGGATCGAAATCACGTTTGGACAGGATTTATTCTTCAGACACTTTTATGAGATGCATCTCAAATGTCACTACAATGCCATTAGCTTTTTCAGATCATCATGGTGTTACACTCACCTATAATGTCGATAATAGACTTCTTTTTAACTTCCTTGGCCGCGGTTATTGGAAACTTAATTCTTTTTTGTTGAACAATGATGATATCAATAATCGATTCGTTTCGATGTACAATAATTTAAAAACTCGAAACTCAGCATTGGATTTAAACTATTGGTGGAACAACGACTTTAAAAATAGCGCTAAACGATTTTTTAAAACGGAAAGTTTCAGAATCAATCAACAGTCAACGCGGGAAAAAATTTTTTACTATCAGTGTTTGAAGGAATTGTTTGATAAGCAGCAAAATGGGGAGGAAACTTTTTCTGAGATGGCAATCGTTAAATCCAAGCTGATGCAGCTAGAAAACACTAGAATGAATGCAACTTCATATAAATTCAAACCAAACACTTTACTATCTGAAGAAAAACTAGGATTGTTTCAAATTTCGACAAGTATCAATCGATGTTCGGCAACTAATATTTTAAAACTGCGAGTTAATGGCAACCTGACTTCGGAAACTTCGATTTTAAAAGAAACCTTATTCAAACATTTTAAGCAAAAATTTGAAAAATCACCTGATACCGACACTGATTACGAAAACGTATTAAGTTACCTTAGAAACAAGCTTGATCAAAACGATCAACAATCCCTTATGGATCCAATTTCAGTAGACGAATTGAAAACTGCTTTAATCCATGCTTCAAAGAGGAGTTCTCCGGGACTGGATGGTTTGTGCTACGAATTCTATTCTGTACACTTCGATTTGCTAAAAGACGATTTAGTTAACTTGTTCAATTCATACTTAATTGGCGGGAACTATCCACCAGCGTTGTTTTCAGCAGGGGTAGTAACTTTAATCCCAAAAAAAGGCGATTCTTATGATCTAGATAATCGGCGACCGATCAGTATGCTCAATTCCGATTATAAACTTTTTGCAAAAATTTTATGGAACCGTTTACAGCCAATGATGGTCAAGTTGGTGGGTAGTGGCCAATCTGCGTGTATAACAAATCAGTCTTGTGTTGAAAATCTAAGAACTCTTCGTAATGTGTTGATCAAAGGAAACACCTCCAAGCACTTTAAAGCTATGATCCTGAGTCTTGATTTGGAAAAAGCATTTGATCGTGTAGATCATGATTTTCTTTGGGCTGTTCTGGAAAAGTTTGCTTTTCCAGCTCAAATCATCGGATGCCTGAAAAGACTATACAAAAACGCAAACTCGAAAATTTTATTCAATGGTTTTTGTACTTCCAGTTTTGCGATTCGCAGCTCAGTTCGGCAAGGATGCCCTTTGAGCATGGCTTTATTTGTTCTCTACATTGAACCGCTTATTAGAATGTTAAACGAAAACATTTCAGGTTGTCTCATAGACAATAGTTTCGTGAAACTCATAGTTTATGCAGACGATATTAATATTTTGATACGAAATAACCATGAATTTGATACCGTGCTAGAGATAGTAGGGTATTTCAGTATCTATTCTAAAATCAAACTCAATGTTTCCAAATCTCAATATTTAAGAATAAATTCTTGTCCTTCAGGTCCACATCTTATCAAAGAAGTAGATACACTGCATATTCTTGGCCTTCACATTAATCCGAATTTTAAAAAATTAACTACATTAAACTACAATAAGTACATAAACGAAATCAAACATCTTTTGTCCTTGCACAACCGAAGAAATTTGAACTTGTTTCAAAAGGTTTGGACTCTGAATACTTATATTTTTTCTAAACTGTGGTACATTTGTCAAGTTTTCCCGCCAAATAATAAGCAAATAGCAACATTGAAATCGATTTCAGGCCGCTTTTTATGGCAAGGATATATATTCAAAGTTCCCAGGAATGAATTATATTTGCCTGTTTATAAAGGAGGTCTCGGTCTAGTTGATATTGAATCTAAATCTAAAGCGCTATTCGTTAAAAATATTCTTTTTTCTCCAAAAAATAACCGTTTAAACAATGATACTTTTATGCTAAATCAACATAACAACCGCCATTTAACTCGAAACATGAAACAATGGATCACGTTGGCGAACGAAATCAAATCGAATGCCTCTCTCGATACGAGTAAAAAAAAATATGATTTTATAATTGAAGGATTGAATATTTCATGTAAAACTCAAGAAGACCTACCGCAGTTACCATGGGATAGTTTATTGAATAATCTAAACAGCAACTTTATAACATCGAGAGGAAAAACAATTATTTTTTGTCTAATGAAAGATATTATTCCTTATAAGAAAAAAATGTTTGTTAATAATATAAGAGGTACTAGTTCAAGTAACTGTGGAGTATGTAATAATGAGGAAACTTTGAGGCACATTATTAAACAGTGTATATTGTCTTGTAAAATATGGACATGGCTCAAACATGTGTTGACTAGTAAAATGAAGTTGAAAATATCGGATCCAGATGAAATATTATGTAGAAACATTACTAATAGAAACTACAAAAACAAAGCAGCTCTATGGTTAGTAATAGAAACTATATCATTTAATATAGAAACAAAAGGGCTTGGAAGTTTAGAAGAACTGCAACAACGAATTAGAATAGCTCGATTCAATAGTAAAGGAATTTTTAGAAGACAGTTTAGAAATTTCCTGGACATATTTTGAAATTATTGTAACGTTTTTCAAATTAAAGAAATAAATAAACTTTGGAAAAAAAAAAGACTGAAGTTGGCAAGTGAAAAATATCGGTTTATGTTCAATAAGTTACATGTAAAGCGAAACACAGCGAGAAATCCAGTCCTATCAGCAGCCGTCAGGAAAGCAACGGTAGCAGGTATGAAAATGTGTTGAGTTCTAATTATTATTGTAAATTTAACAAAATGATCGAATTACAGGTCAAGCTCTAACTACCTCTTCTGGGACATTGACTACTAATACTGAACCAGCTTTTGTCAGTTTACCATCGATTCCATCAAATCCAATGCCTGAAAATTCTGTTCCAGAAATCTCAGGACAGCTCCAGCATTCAACTGCCGTAGCAGACAACTCAAACGTTATTTTATTAGAGGAACAGCGAGTTGACCTGCATTGTGAATCGTCGAGCTTAGCATTCGGAAAATCCCGTGAAGCTCTAAGATTGTGGTCTCTCCGACATAACATAAACCACAATGCGATGAAAGATTTACTCAAATTTATCTTAAGTCCGCAGGAATATTTGAAGAATTTTCTGAATAAAACATGAGTCAATTCCAGGAGAGATCATCGGGAAAATGCATGAAGGAATCCTGAGAATAATGCCGGATGGAAATTTTAGAGCTGATCGTTGGAAAAATTCCAAAAGGAATTTTAAGCGGTCACTGATGGAATTTTTAATATAATCTTTAGAGGAACTTCTTCAAAATTCTTTGGAGAAATTCCTTGAGCAATCATAGGAAAAAAATTGAAATAAATCCATAATTCCAAATCCATAATGGAATTTTTGAGGGATGTCAAGGAAAACTAATGAAGGAAATCTTGCAGGAATTTCTAAAGCAAAAGTTATGAGAAATTCTCAATGATATCTTTGGAGAAATCTTCGAAACATTTGTTTATTTTTTATCCTTGAATTGGCAGAATTCCTGTAACAATTCTTTTAGAAATTGATGTGTTTTTGTTGGTTGTTCCTGTTTCCAGTCCACTTGGGAGTCCATTATGGGTTGCAGATGTATCCGGGTCCATTTGAGCCATGGGCTCCCAAGGAAATTCTTGGAAAAAAGTGAAGAATCATTGGAGGAGTTCTTGAAAGAATCCTTGAAAGAATTGACGTAGATATCTTTGGATCATATCCCGTAGGAATCATCGACGGCTTTCCTGAAGGAATTCCTCAAGGACTTCCTGAAGAAATTTTTAGAGTATTCAGTAAGTCCAGCCAATAATTCCACAGACGGTCATAGATTAAATACCTTACACAAACTGAAACTTGGATGTCTGTTCTCACTGCTGGTGGCGTATTTTTTAATCTCATTTTTATTCGTTAATAGCTGCTAATAGTGTAGTAATGTTGAGATTTCAATAAAAATCCTACGGAAAACTGGAAATTACGATAGCATATCAACAATGTTGAATAAAAACAGATGGTACCGATTAACTTGGCTATTCTGCTGATACTTCTTGCCTTTTCCAATTCTCCCAAGTTTTCATTCCAAGCTTTTTTCGGTGATCGTTCGGGATTTCTGAGTCTAGTTCCTGGGATTCTTACCAGAAATCCTCCCAGGGTTTCTGCAGGAATTTTCTATGGGATCTCTGTAGAAAAAACCTCCCGGGATGTGTTCCAGAGTTTTTCCCGATATGCTCCTATAATTTCTCGCTTGATTCCCACCTGAAATCCTTACAAATTTTATGCAAAGTGTCTTAAGGAATTATTTCTCATACTGATTATCGGTACAGCTTCCCAACAGTTTCCCTTGCCCACAGAAATTTCTTGAAGAAGTAACGTGCAAAATTCGGGAGGAACTTCAACAAAAAAATTGTGAAAACTCATCATTCTTGGAATTTTTGCGAGACTGTTGCAGATGTCTTCCAGGGATAACTTCTATAGAGTTTTCCGATATTTCTCTTGGATTTCCTAGCGGAATAAGAGGTTTGCGCAGTTTCTCATGGGATTACACCCAGAACTTTTTCGAGATGTGCCAGTTTTTCTCAAGATTTCTTCTGAAATTCTAGTCAAGATAACTCCAATATGTTTTGCAGAGTTTCTCGCAAGATTTTACCTGGATTCCTTCCGATATTTCTCCGGGGATTTCTCCTTGAAGTAAAGAATTTCATAAGTTATCCCAGCAGACATTCTGAAAAAAAAAACTCCTGGAAAACCCATGAAAGAACTCCATGAGAAACTATTAAAGAAATCGAGGGCCCATGTAGCCACAGCTGTAAAGCATAGGGAATTAAACATGACCATGCTGAGAGTGACGGGTTCGAATCCCGATCGATTCAGGAACTTTTTCTAATGGAAATTCTCGTGACATAGAATTTCTACGTGCCTGCCAAATGAAATACACATGCAAAATGGTCATTGGCAAATGAAACTCTCAGCTAATAACTGGGGAAATGCCCTTAGACCACAGAGCTGAGAAGCAAGATTTGTCCCAGTGGTGACGTTATGCCAAGAAAAAGTAGAAGAAGTGTTGAAGAAATCTCAAAAAAGAGCACATAGAAGCACTGGATAATTTCCGAAAGGAATTCCGAGAAATGTTCTGGGATAGTATCGGATCTGTAAAAGTATCCCACGAGGATCACTTTAAGAAATTGCTATTAACTGCGAGAAAAGCCTGGAAAAAGTACTTAAAGAAATTCTAAAAGGCACTCCGGAAAAAAAATCTTAAGAGAAAATCCCAGGATAAATTAAAGAAACAAAAAATTGTGAGACATCCCAGGAGAAATTTCAGGCGAAACTTAAAAAAATCTCGTGAGAACGATTAAGAAATATGCCGACTGTTATAGTCTAGTCTAGTCTAGTCTACACATACACAGCCATTCATTGAAAGAATCCTGAAAAATGATAAAATCGATTAATTCTACAATTTTTCTTGTCATTATTAATGTTTTCAGCACATTGGAAATGCATTACAAGCATTAAAGCGGCCAGGCCTACTGTGCAGCGTTATTGTTTTTACAATAAAGCCATTAAGTGGGGACATCTCGTACCAACCACTCAGCTTTTGAGAAAGCAAAATGAGTGAAAATCGATGGGGGTGACGATGCTAAGAAGGTTAATGTCACCCCTTGGTCCTTCGCTTCCTGGGATGGAACACAGGTGTTTGGTCCGTTTCCTGGCCCTAATGCCTAGGCTTAACCCATATCCGCCCAGCGTCCTATTTATAGGACAGATGCCCCGAACGCCCAGCGTCCTATAAATAGGACAGTCCTTTTGATGTGAATATCTCCAGAATTATGCAAATTTTTAGAATACTTTCTTCAGAGAAGATGCTCTCCACACCCATACCTTGCTTATAGTGGACAATATAGTTTGTGACTGGTTCACTAGGTGGCGTAAACGTTACTGCAAAGATTACATATTGTCACGATCTATGAGCTACATTTCCAATGCGAAAATAATTTATTTCCCTGGAATCTTGACAATAATTAATGATTTATAGTTCATTTCTTCGGCAGAGTTGTTTATCAATACATACAAAAGTCAATGTATGTATGATTGTATGTTTATATGCTTGTATGTTTATATGTTTGTATGTTTGTCTATTTGTATGTTGGTTGATATGTATGTACGTATGTGCGTCAATGTACCGGCATAACTTTGGTTTCGTCAAGAAATTTCAATCAAATTTGACATACACATTCCTTAGGATATGGATGTGATAGTAGGGTTATTGGAATTCAAGATGGCGGCTTAGGTTTCAAGATGGCGGTCAAAACTCCAGAATATATGCTTTTTAACGGCAATGCTGCTTCGGATACTATGGAATATGGGTATCTATCGATCGGGCTTCATAAGTAGAAGTTAAAAATGAATATCCGACGCTATTTTGAAATACAATATGGCGGACCATATCCAAGATGGCGACCATGGAATGGTAGTTTGATATGTAATACCATGCAATAAGGGTATCTATCGATCGGGCTTGATGAGTAGAAGTCAAAAATCGATTTTTAACGCCATTTTTAAATCCAAGATGGCGGACCATAATCCAAGATGGCGGCCACGGAATGAGAGATTGAGCTATGATACTATGCAATACACTAAATTCTGTTTTTACGCGATGGATGCGTTCGCGCAAAAAAAGATCGTGTAAAAAAAGTTCGTGTAACTTCGACAAATCGCGCAAAAAAAATCCAAAGGAAATTTTTTTTACGCGATTTGCCCTCCGCAAATGACCAAAATCGCGTAAAAAAAAGTCGCGTAACTTTGAGAAAATCGCGTAAAAAAAATCGTGCAAAATAAAATCGCGTAAAAAAAAGTCGTGTAAAAAAAGAATTCAGTGTATGGGTATCTATCGATCGGGCTTCATTAGTAGAACTCAAAAATGAATATCCGAGGGCATTTTGAAATACAAGATGGCGGACCATATCCAAGATGGCAACCATGGCATGGTAGTTTGAGCTATGATACCATGCAATATGGGTATCTATCGATCAGGCTTGATGAGTATGGTAGGGTAGTGGGTAGGGTAAACGGTGGAGAAGGCGGTCTGGTAGAGGGTTTGGGTGTAGCATACAGTAGAGGGAGTGGAGTAGAAGGTTAGGATAGAGGATAGGGTAGACGGTAGGGAAGTGGGTAGGATAGAGAGTTGGGTGGAGGGTGCGAAAAGGTTAGGGTAGAGATTAGGGTAGACGGTACGATTAAACACAATATAGACTAGAGGGTACGGTAAAGGATAATGCAGTGGTTATGGTAGAGTATAGGGTAGAGGATATGGCAGATGGTAGGGTTGAAGGTTATGATAGAGGGTTGGAATAGAGAGCAAAGAAAACAGTAAGATAGAGGCTAGAGAGTGGGGTGAAGAATTGAAATGATATTAGATGAGCTGAGGTTTTTTTTCGAGATACCTTCAGGAATTCTTCACAGCATTTCTTCAGGTGTTCCTTTCGAGAATCTTCCCAGGTTTATTCCAAGGATTCCTTCAGATATTGCTTCCGAGATTGCTGTGATTCTTTTAGTTATTATTTTCTGCATTCCTTCTGGGATTTGTGCTGGAATTCTTTCAGAGATTCCTTCCCGGATTCCTGCTGTGACTCTTTAAGGGATTCCTCCCGAAAGAAAAATATGAAAAAATATAGATTTCTTCCGAGATTTTTTTAAGGTAATCCTAGATCACCCAAGTAACACACATGTTATATAAAAGTTACGACAGCGCAAGTTTTGGTTGTATAGAAGTTTATTTTACGTTATTTTAACACAAAGTTAGAATTACGTAAAATAAACTTCTATACAACCAAAACTTGCGCTGTCGTAACTCTATTATAACATGTGTGTTGCTTGGGCATAGTTTTCTGTCAGAATTGCTTTAGAAAATCCTGAAAGGATTCTTTCAGAAATTTTAACCACCGTTCTTTCATGGAATTACTTTACAGATTAATTTTAGTATACTTTCAAAGTGTTCTGGCGAAACATATTCAGTGAATCCTAATGGAATTCTTGCTACGAGCCGGGATCCTTGCTCGGAATTTATACAGCAATTCCTCCTGGGATTTCTCCTGTGATTATTTCAGGGATTCCTATCAAGCTTTCAGCTGAGGTTCCCTCAGAATTCTACCAGATGTGCCTCTCAGAATTCCTTCAGTAAATCCTCTCGGGATTCCTTCAGGGATTTCTACCGGGAATGTTCTTGCCTCCAGCGTTATGTTTTTCAGACTTTTGTACATAATTCTAAATTGCAATTGGTAGATCGAATAAAATTAAATTTTTGGGTGGTTGTAACATTGGAAGTGCCCATTAAACCCACATATTGTTCACGAACAAAAAATCGTGGAGTAGTGCAAACATAAGTAGAGAGGCCGTGTAGAGTATATCTGGTTGAAATTTTATATCAAAACATGAAATGATGATGAACCTGGGCGTGTTAGTGGAATACCTGTAAGTACGAGACACTGAAGACGACCTTATAGTTGAGGTCGAAATACGTATCTGTCAAAAAATACAAATTGAAAGGAACAGTTTTTAACACGATTTTCTTCTGAAAACATGCAACATTTCTGAAAAGTTTACGTACGTAAAGAGAGTTGTGGGGTACTAAAGGAAAAACTCAATTACTTTATTAGAAATCATTATCTGTGTAAAATCTAACTTCTACAGTATTTTAACGTTTGGTTATGCTACACATAGTGAGCACTCTTTATTTGATTTGTTACAAAAAAAATAATGTTGAGAAATGTTGAACACTGCAGTCGAAACTACATGAAAATACAAGGACCATTCATTGCACACTTTTAGGCGTTTATCGGGCTATATTTCTGCCCCAATTTAAAAGTTCTTTTTCTATTCTTTTTGAGTGGTTATCATCTCTCTCACTTGCTTGGAGCTGTATTGTATCTATACGGATCAGAATATAACGATAGCGTAGAAGTTGTGCTGAAATAGAGCTCGAGAAAATTATCAGATATTGAAGACCTACAATGAAGAATTTTTTTGGAACTACACCATAGACTTCCATTTTTTTCGTCAAATCATGTTTATTTTATTGGAACTTGACCTTTGATAACAAATTTATTTGAAGATTTGAATTGTGAGACACCTTGGGCGTTAACGGGTTAAGCGCCTTTACTCGCTCTCTGAAATGAAACAACTGGGTGCAAGGGAAACGTTGCGTAACTAAAAATAAGTTTTCGAAGTTTATAGATGCCCCATTAAGGAAAAAAGGGAAAATGTAGTTTGAAACGGGCTCACCGATTTATCTGGAAACTGTTGTTCCTCGGTGTTGTAAGGGGAACGTCATTACAGTGCAGTCAGGCTTGCTCCTCGTCTCACCACCGTCGCGGACGCAGTCAGTCAGCAACTCTCCCGGACAACTGAATTCGGCACCGCCCACACACTCACGATAAATACGGAAAATGAAAAAGATTTGCAGGATTTTGGCACGAAAAAACATAATACAATTATTCTTTTCAAAACGATGCCCAAATCGATAGTCCAGACAAATGTCACGCGCACTTTCCAAACGAAACACTTCCGGATGGCGTAGCTCTACCAGTCCCTTTACCCCACGCGAAAAAACGCGAACCTTTCGAAATATTCACTTGTGGCATCGGAACTGCAATCACAGTATCTACGCAAACACGACTCGTTACCATCGCCGGATGGCGTAGAATCACTAGCCGTTTTACGATTCGGAAGGGCAAATCCAAACAACGCGGAACCGAGAAAAACACGACAGACGATTCGAAAACACAACCGCCCGCACGCACGGCTATGAGAAATATGCCAGCTGTTATCCTGGCGAAACTCTAGAAAAAAAAAAGTTCACGGAAATTTCTTGAAGAAATAACAGGGAAACTTCGGGAGAAAACCTCCTACAGAAAATTTGTGGAAAACTTTTTAACCCTTCGCCATTTTGAGTGTAAAACTGCACCGTGCTCGCGGTGTATACGGCGAGCGAGGTTTTTTTTGGTAGTGTTGTACTTTTTACAACAGCGCGCGGCCTGAAGGTTTGAGAAACCTTTGGAGGAGCTGTGGTAGAAATCCCAGTAATAACGGCTGATCTCCTGGGAAAGTCTCAAGTAGAACACAACCCAAGTATCATTTTTATGACCAACTGGTCGGCGTTAAGTCAGAGTGGACTGAGCGATTTTTTGAACAGGTAAAGATAAGCGAGGAAATTGGACAACTCTGATCTTTTCGATGTTATTTTGATGCAAATGTTTCTATTACATAAAATAATTATAGTATGTCAGAAAATAATGCGATCGATTCGACATCCCAAGTGCTTGCGGGACATTTTCCTTACATCATTGAAAAACAGATGGTCCGGTCTGACTTACCGCCGACTGATAAGTCTTGTAGAGCTTTTAAAAAACTGTCATAAAACCTTAATGCCTTGAATTTTGGTTTTATGAAGGTTCTAAGAACTTTGTCTAGTCTATTTGACTTAAAACATGTTTCTTGGGAAGAAGGTATCGCATTACTGGGAAACCCGAGAGAAACTCTAGAAGAAATTCCGTTACAACATCTGCGATACATTCTGAGAGACCTGGAGATAAACCCTGGAAGAAATCCGTCAAAAATTTATTTAAGAAAAACACACAAAGAATTTCGGGAAAAATTCCACGAGGGACTCTGGGAACGATACTGGGAAAATCACTGTAAGAAATTCCGGAAAAGAATCAGTAGGACCCCCGTAAAAAACTCCTGGAAAAATCGGTCAAAATTTAGGAATCCTCAAAGACGAAACCCGGAAAAATCTAATCTTGGAAAAATGCCACTAGAAATCTGGAAGAATCTGAAAAGAATTAAAAAAAAAACAAAAAAATGACATGAAAAAATATGAAAGGGATCATCTGAGAAATACTGGGAGAATTTCGGTTTTCCAAATAGTAGACACCCTGACAAATGTCGAAATTCGGCACTTACAGATTAACCGTCAAAGCACAGAGAAACAGACGAAACACGTAGAACAAATTTCATTAAAAACATCGTCACAAAAACGTAATCACCCAATGCTAAACTTACTGCGTTTGGCCGGGCCACCACTATGTGGCGGTAGTGAGCAAACGTCAAACGCCGCGAGTGGTCAATTGACCACCTAGGGTGCGGGCACCGGTTTTGGCCAGACTAAGGGAAATCATTTTTATAAAAATAACCAATAATCCAATAAAAACTACCAATGTGTTAAATGAGAGGTTTCGATCTGTACTTTATTAGAAAAATGCAGAAATCAAGCTAAAACTTGATTTTCGTATTAAAAGTGGCACTGGCCATAATAGAAGCATTGCCGCAGTTTTGTCCATATTCTCAGCTTTGGTTTCTATTTTGGCCAATCACGTGTATTTCTTATGGGAGTGGCCAAATTAGAAGCACCCTGGCCAAAATAGATATATGGGAGCTGATTTTTTTTAAAGAAAACTTATTTTTTTCTTCCAGTTTTTAATCAAAATGTATGGTTTTCACAGCTGCAATCATCATATTAGCATGAGCATAGATGACCGTACTATTCTTAGTTGCTACTCCGTGATTGACCAGAACAATCGAAGTTGCACTAGGAACCAACAGACGGAGCTTGGTAGTAGCTTACCGTCCTCAATGTGCATCTTCGAGAATTCCAAACTTTATTAGGTCAATAACGGCGCCGGCCACGTCCTTACGGTCATTGAGGAAGGAAAGGAATGTTATTATGACGTGCGTTGCTTACTAAAGACCGAGATCACCTCTGCGTCTCCACGTCTGTCATGGGAAGGACTTTTTGTTAGTGGGGAGGGGAAAGGGCGCATGATATGAGTTCACTTTGGTAAGTGGAGTGATTCATGCAACCCTATTAATATCAAACCACTTATTTTCAATTGGACTAAAACAAAACACATGCCGACATCGAAGATGACGAACCATTCAGATAGTTTTCGAAGTGCGAAAATTAACGAAAGAGAAAATAAAGTGATTTGAACCAACGTGGCTTTGGAACTTGGGCCGACACTTGACGTGACGAACATTTCAATGTCTGTTGACTAAAATCGCAAAAAATGTTGTTTGTTGCATTTATCGTATCATAAATCGCCCCGTACGAAGATGAGCAGTCAAATAGACGACGACGACGACCGAATGAAAACGCGGCCTGTAAACTTTTCCTCCAAAAACTCACTAAATCACCCCGTACGAAGATGAGCAGTCAAATAGACGACGACGACCGCATGAAAACGCGGCCTGTACACTTTGCCACCAAAAACTCACTAAATCACCCCGTACGAAGATGAGCAGTCAAATAGACAACGACGACGACCGAATGAAAACGCGGCCTGTAAACTTTGCCTCCAAAAACTCACTCTCGCAAAAATCTAGCAAAGCGAGCGCGCGAAACTTTGCTGCTGCCGAACTACCGCACACTACTGACTGCTTGGCATCCCGTCGTCGGAGCCCCGCAGAGAGAAGGGGAAAGAAAATCGCAAAAATCTAGCAAAGCGAGCGCGCGAAACTTTGCTGCTGCCGAACTACCGCACACTACTGACTGCTTGGCGTCCCGTCGTCGGAGCCCCGCAGAGGGAAGAGGAAAAAAATCGCAAAAATCTAGCAAAGCGAGCGCGCGAAACTTTGCTGCTGCCGAACTACCGCACACTACTGACTGCTTGGCATCCCGTCGTCGGAGCCCCGCAGAGAGAAGGGGAAAGAAAATCGCAAAAATCTAGCAAAGCGAGCGCGCGAAACTTTGCTGCTGCCGAACTACCGCACACTACTGACTGCTTGGCATCCCGTCGTCGGAGCCCCGCAGAGAGAAGGGGAAAGAAAATCGCAAAAATCTAGCAAAGCGAGCGCGCGAAACTTTGCTGCTGCCGAACTACCGCACACTACTGACTGCTTGGCGTCCCGTCGTCGGAGCCCCGCAGAGGGAAGAGGAAAAAAATCGCAAAAATCTAGCAAAGCGAGCGCGCGAAACTTTGCTGCTGCCGAACTACCGCACACTACTGACTGCTTGGCGTCCCGTCGTCGGAGCCCCGCAGAGGGAAGAGGAAAGAAAATCGCAAAAATCTAGCAAAGCGAGCGCGCGAAACTTTGCTGCTGCCGAACTACCGCACACTACTGACTGCTTGGCATCCCGTCGTCGGAGCTCCGCAGAGAGAAGGGGAAAGAAAAACGCAAAAATCTAGTAAAGCGAGCGCGCGAAACTTTGCTGCTGCCGAACTACCGCACACTACTGACTGCTTGGCGTCCCGTCGTCGAAGCCCCGCAGAGAGAAGGGGAAAGAAAAACGCAAAAATCTAGTAAAGCGAGCGCGCGAAACTTTGCTGCTGCCGAACTACCGCACACTACTGACTGCTTGGCATCCCGTCGTCGGAGCCCCGCAGAGAGAAGGGGAAAGAAAATCGCAAAAATCTAGCAAAGCGAGCGCGCGAAACTTTGCTGCTGCCGAACTACCGCACACTACTGACTGCTTGGCGTCCCGTCGTCGGAGCTCCGCAGAGGGAAGAGGAAAAAAATCGCAAAAATCTAGCAAAGCGAGCGCGCGAAACTTTGCTGCTGCCGAACTACCGCACACTACTGACTGCTTGGCGTCCCGTCGTCGGAGCCCCGCTGAGAGAAGGGGAAAGAAAATCGCAAAAATCTAGCAAAGCGAGCGCGCGAAACTTTGCTGCTGCCGAACTACCGCACACTACTGACTACTTGGCGTCCCGTCGTCGGAGCCCCGCAGAGAGAAGGGGAAAGAAAATCGCAAAAATCTAGCAAAGCGAGCGCGCGAAACTTTGCTGCTGCCGAACTACCGCACACTACTGACTGCTTGGCGTCCCGTCGTCGGAGCCCCGCAGAGGGAAGATGAAAAAAATCGCAAAAATCTAGCAAAGCGAGCGCGCGAAACTTTGCTGCTGCCGAACTACCGCACACTACTGACTGCTTGGCGTCCCGTCGTCGGAGCCCCGCAGAGAAGAAAAACAAATCGCAAAAATCTAGCAAAGCGAGCGCGCGAAACTTTGCTGCTGCCGAACTACCGCACACTACTGACTGCTTGGCGTCCCGTCGTCGGAGCCCCGCAGAGAAGAAAAACAAATCGCAAAAATCTAGCAAAGCGAGCGCGCGAAACTTTGCTGCTGCCGAACTACCGCACACTACTGACTGCTTGGCGTCCCGTCGTCGGTGCCCCGCAGAGAAGAAAAACAAATCGCAAAAATCTAGCAAAGCGAGCGCGCGAAACTTTGCTGCTGCCGAACTACCGCACACTACTGACTGCTTGGCGTCCCGTCGTCGGAGCCCCGCAGAGAGAAGGGGAAAGAAAATCGCAAAAATCTAGTAAAGCGAGCGCGCGAAACTTTGCTGCTGCCGAACTACCGCACACTACTGACTGCTTGGCATCCCGTCGTCGGAGCCCCGCAGAGAGAAGGGGAAAGAAAATCGCAAAAATCTAGCAAAGCGAGCGCGCGAAACTTTGCTGCTGCCGAACTACCGCACACTACTGACTGCTTGGCGTCCCGTCGTCGGAGCCCCGCAGAGAGAAGGGGAAAGAAAATCGCAAAAATCTAGCAAAGCGAGCGCGCGAAACTTTGCTGCTGCCGAACTACCGCACACTACTGACTGCTTGGCGTCCCGTCGTCGGAGCCCCGCAGAGAGAAGGGGAAAGAAAATCGCAAAAATCTAGCAAAGCGAGCGCGCGAAACTTTGCTGCTGCCGAACTACCGCACACTACTGACTGCTTGGCGTCCCGTCGTCGGAGCCCCGCAGAGAAGAAAAACAAATCGCAAAAATCTAGCAAAGCGAGCGCGCGAAACTTTGCTGCTGCCGAACTACCGCACACTACTGACTGCTTGGCGTCCCGTCGTCGGTGCCCCGCAGAGAAGAAAAACAAATCGCAAAAATCTAGCAAAGCGAGCGCGCGAAACTTTGCTGCTGCCGAACTACCGCACACTACTGACTGCTTGGCGTCCCGTCGTCGGAGCCCCGCAGAGAGAAGGGGAAAGAAAATCGCAAAAATCTAGTAAAGCGAGCGCGCGAAACTTTGCTGCTGCCGAACTACCGCACACTACTGACTGCTTGGCATCCCGTCGTCGGAGCCCCGCAGAGAGAAGGGGAAAGAAAATCGCAAAAATCTAGCAAAGCGAGCGCGCGAAACTTTGCTGCTGCCGAACTACCGCACACTACTGACTGCTTGGCGTCCCGTCGTCGGAGCCCCGCAGAGAGAAGGGGAAAGAAAATCGCAAAAATCTAGCAAAGCGAGCGCGCGAAACTTTGCTGCTGCCGAACTACCGCACACTACTGACTGCTTGGCGTCCCGTCGTCGGAGCCCCGCAGAGAAGAAAAACAAATCGCAAAAATCTAGCAAAGCGAGCGCGCGAAACTTTGCTGCTGCCGAACTACCGCACACTACTGACTGCTTGGCGTCCCGTCGTCGGTGCCCCGCAGAGAAGAAAAACAAATCGCAAAAATCTAGCAAAGCGAGCGCGCGAAACTTTGCTGCTGCCGAACTACCGCACACTACTGACTGCTTGGCGTCCCGTCGTCGGAGCCCCGCAGAGAGAAGGGGAAAGAAAATCGCAAAAATCTAGTAAAGCGAGCGCGCGAAACTTTGCTGCTGCCGAACTACCGCACACTACTGACTGCTTGGCATCCCGTCGTCGGAGCCCCGCAGAGAGAAGGGGAAAGAAAATCGCAAAAATCTAGCAAAGCGAGCGCGCGAAACTTTGCTGCTGCCGAACTACCGCACACTACTGACTGCTTGGCGTCCCGTCGTCGGAGCCCCGCAGAGGGAAGATGAAAAAAATCGCAAAAATCTAGCAAAGCGAGCGCGCGAAACTTTGCTGCTGCCGAACTACCGCACACTACTGACTGCTTGGCGTCCCGTCGTCGGAGCCCCGCAGAGAAGAAAAACAAATCGCAAAAATCTAGCAAAGCGAGCGCGCGAAACTTTGCTGCTGCCGAACTACCGCACACTACTGACTGCTTGGCGTCCCGTCGTCGGAGCCCCGCAGAGAAGAAAAACAAATCGCAAAAATCTAGCAAAGCGAGCGCGCGAAACTTTGCTGCTGCCGAACTACCGCACACTACTGACTGCTTGGCGTCCCGTCGTCGGTGCCCCGCAGAGAAGAAAAACAAATCGCAAAAATCTAGCAAAGCGAGCGCGCGAAACTTTGCTGCTGCCGAACTACCGCACACTACTGACTGCTTGGCGTCCCGTCGTCGGAGCCCCGCAGAGAGAAGGGGAAAGAAAATCGCAAAAATCTAGCAAAGCGAGCGCGCGAAACTTTGCTGCTGCCGAACTACCGCACACTACTGACTGCTTGGCGTCCCGTCGTCGGTGCCCCGCAGAGAAGAAAAACAAATCGCAAAAATCTAGCAAAGCGAGCGCGCGAAACTTTGCTGCTGCCGAACTACCGCACACTACTGACTGCTTGGCGTCCCGTCGTCGGAGCCCCGCAGAGAGAAGGGGAAAGAAAATCGCAAAAATCTAGCAAAGCGAGCGCGCGAAACTTTGCTGCTGCCGAACTACCGCACACTACTGACTGCTTGGCGTCCCGTCGTCGGAGCCCCGCAGAGAGAAGGGGAAAGAAAATCGCAAAAATCTAGCAAAGCGAGCGCGCGAAACTTTGCTGCTGCCGAACTACCGCACACTACTGACTGCTTGGCGTCCCGTCGTCGGAGCCCCGCAGAGAAGAAAAACAAATCGCAAAAATCTAGCAAAGCGAGCGCGCGAAACTTTGCTGCTGCCGAACTACCGCACACTACTGACTGCTTGGCGTCCCGTCGTCGGTGCCCCGCAGAGAAGAAAAACAAATCGCAAAAATCTAGCAAAGCGAGCGCGCGAAACTTTGCTGCTGCCGAACTACCGCACACTACTGACTGCTTGGCGTCCCGTCGTCGGAGCCCCGCAGAGAGAAGGGGAAAGAAAATCGCAAAAATCTAGTAAAGCGAGCGCGCGAAACTTTGCTGCTGCCGAACTACCGCACACTACTGACTGCTTGGCATCCCGTCGTCGGAGCCCCGCAGAGAGAAGGGGAAAGAAAATCGCAAAAATCTAGCAAAGCGAGCGCGCGAAACTTTGCTGCTGCCGAACTACCGCACACTACTGACTGCTTGGCGTCCCGTCGTCGGAGCCCCGCAGAGGGAAGATGAAAAAAATCGCAAAAATCTAGCAAAGCGAGCGCGCGAAACTTTGCTGCTGCCGAACTACCGCACACTACTGACTGCTTGGCGTCCCGTCGTCGGAGCCCCGCAGAGAAGAAAAACAAATCGCAAAAATCTAGCAAAGCGAGCGCGCGAAACTTTGCTGCTGCCGAACTACCGCACACTACTGACTGCTTGGCGTCCCGTCGTCGGAGCCCCGCAGAGAAGAAAAACAAATCGCAAAAATCTAGCAAAGCGAGCGCGCGAAACTTTGCTGCTGCCGAACTACCGCACACTACTGACTGCTTGGCGTCCCGTCGTCGGTGCCCCGCAGAGAAGAAAAACAAATCGCAAAAATCTAGCAA